>NC_090265.1:74782143-75082143 GCF_040414725.1 Anabrus simplex | reverse complement strand
TGTCGTCTGGTAACTAAAGTGTAAACTGTTATGACATATTCAACTGCTCAGGGGTAATCGTCGACTCAGACATCGCGCAGGGCTACCTACATTATAATATTATTATAAGTTTCACCCGTATATTTTTTCTTGTAGGCCATACCATAAATAAATTAGTATGCAAACTTTCCGTATTGATATTATAGATAACATATTATTTTACATAACATATTATTTTACATATTATTTTACTTAATCCTCTTGTACCGGTTTGTGTCGAGGTTTGGCAGACAAATTATCATGTCTTCTTGTCTTCTATCCTTGATCGGGGCATTGTCAAACTCACTCCTCTAGATTTCAGAAAAGACGCTATGTTGTCTTCTCATTTCATCCGTTGTCTGCCTCTCGTTAACTTTATAGCAAATTTGAATGCGTGTGTTGCTGCAACGACTTTCAACAGTGTAGTGATGTGTGAGCGCATGTGCGACTGAATGAATGGGACTTCGCAAGACAGCTGAAACGAGACAAGCTTGAAGCCGTGACCAAGAAAAGGTGAGTAATGTTGGACGTTATTTTTAACTGTTACTTTTCACAGTTACTTTATTGTAGCAGTGACAGATGTAGCAGTTACACAAAAATAACCTTTTGTTACACCTCTGCCCTGGCTGAGTCCGAGGGAAAGGTCTACCCTGGGTGGTAAACGGATGAAGAAAGAAAGAAGACAAACATCAAGACTAGATTTAATCATTCTTCAATAAAACAAGGAACAATGAAATTACAGAATACTTAATTTACATTGTGTTTTCGCAGTATTTCTTGTATTCTATTTTACGAGAGTGATTATTAGTTTTATTGTGTACTAGCTGTATTACCCGCTGTTGAAGAGGCAATCAAATAACTTGTGCAAAGTTGTCTAACTCTCCAGCTACTTTCCGCCAATATTCAGGCAAGCTCTTTTACTCTTGACGCAGCATTGATGTCATCTATTGGAGATGAGTGGCAGCAGAAGAGACAAAGCATATAACAACAAACAATGATCAATGCGTTGCCAATGAGATACGCAAAGGCTCCTGCATGCGCGGTCTTTTCAAGTACTAAATTGGCAGCGTAGCAGCAGTTCGAATAGCGCCGCCAGATGTCAGGCTATCCCTCCATTCCTTAGCAGGATTCCAATTGGCATTACGAGAATTTTTGCATATAAAAGCACATTGCAAAGATAAATCTTTGCGTTTTTATCAGAAAAGTGATATTTCTTTGACGTTTAATAAAGACAAAATAAATTATCACACAGTAATATTCAACAAGAGCTTATACGAGTCAGATCGTATAATTGTGACCGGAAAGTAGGGCCAGACTAACAAGGTGAGCCTGAGAGGTGTCTGTGCTCTTTTTTCTTCATGTCTGTATATAGCTTTCTATTCTCACCATCTCAAATTCCATTCCTCTTATTGTTTAGTCAACCTCTTGCCTCCGGTAGTATCCCCTGTGGGTGCGCCGGTAGAATAACCGCCATGGTAGCTCGTGCGTGTCCTAAGAGGCAACTAAAAGAAGCCTCGGGGGCTCTGAACTTGCGAGCGTCGGTTGGTGACTACGAGGGCCTTAGCTGAGTCCTGGCATTGCTTCCACTTACTTGTGCCAGGCTCCTCACATTCATCTATCCTATCCTACCTCCCTTTAGTCAACACTTGTTCTTTTGGACCTGGACGGTATTACAGTATTCGAGGTCTAGGGCGTCTTTCATTTTCACACCCTTCGTGGTCCTTGTCTTTCTTTGACTGATACCTTCATTTTTCGAAGTGCCGTATCCGTTCCATTTTTCTGTATTTGTACTTCCTCTTAAAACAATCATGACCACCACTGTCATCGCTCTACTTGTAGGTCGTCTGAAACATTTGTATTTGCCTGCGAGAATAAATATTCATTGCTTCTTTTCTTGGGTAGCTTACGCACTTTATAAAGCATACTTGTGTCATAAAAGTACGATGGAAACCCCGAAAGAAGCGTTGAAATTGAATTTGGAGGAAGGCGTCTGGTTTTAGTATAAATGCTAAAGCACGTGCTTTCAAAATGATCACTACATACTACAGATTTCGAGGAAGATTGCCACATGCTATTTCTTGTCACACCGACGTGATATAATTTAGAACAATTTTCCTCGTAATTCTGCTGGGAACGTTTGGAAAGATATTCCACTACCTTTCTCAAGTTTACTTTTGCAGAATGGTACACAGCAATAAGCAACTGTTTTCACGTGCAATAAACATCATGTGAATAGAGTGTTAATAATAAATACTCTCTCGGCGCTAAATACAGAACCTCGTATATTTATAACTATGCACCAAAAAGTTATCTTATAGAAACTATTTTATACTCGCTACAAGCCGAATACACAAATCAACACCGTATATAACTATTTTTAAGTCTACCTCACTTGAAAACTCACTAAACTTTTTGCTTCACAATTCCTATATACGTCAGTGTTAGCAGTGGAGGGCTAACACGAAGTCTAGCGGCGAGTGCGAAACTAGAACGTATTTCGCCCTGTGTAAGGTGCCATGTGGAGGCCTTATTACTAATCACGCAGGCAATGATCAATGTAATGAGCTTTCGATGTAGTAGACCTTCACATTTAGTTGTCTTCCGACTCCATGATATTAGGGCATCTAATGCACAGGGAGTTCTTTGATGACTTCCTTTCGTCTTATTCTTCAAGCGATCGTTCCTTCTCAGTTTTTATGGTCATCTTCACTATTTTCCTTGTCAATATGGACCAATGACCACGCGGTTTCTACACCTTAAGACAATTATGAGCAAAACCATCGCCAGTTAACACGATTGAATTACATTTCCATGTTCGCAATGCTCGGCGTTAATACGGACTAAGCAACAAAAGTCTAAATTCATGACTTCTGTTCTCATAGTCGGTACGATAAAACTGTATTCAGACATAAATGATCAGAAATTGGTATTCTCTCTAACTTTTCTTATATAGTACTATTAGATATGACCAATAACACAGGTACTTAAAAAAATAATTTTATACACCTTCCCTTAACCTACCGCCAACGGCCATAGCCGTGCTGAAACACGGGATCCAGTGAGATCTCCGAAGTTAAGCAACATTGGGCGTGGCCAAGGATTGGATGGGTCGCCACGCGCTGTTGTTGGGGGGGGGGGTTAAGAGAATGGAGGAGCGGAAAGGAACTGGCCAGTCTACCGTACGTAAACTCACGCTCAGGCACACTTCTGTGGAGGTTCGGACGTGTCTTCGGGCAGAATACACCTTTACCTTACCCCTAAACTACCATAGCCGAGACTGTAGTATCTTACTCGTCCGACTCGTTGGCCGAATGGTCAGCGTACTGGCCTTCGGTTCAGAGGGTCCCGGGTTCGATTCCCCGCCAGGTCCTGGATTTTAATCGCTTCTGATTAATCCTTCTGGCTCAGGGACTGGGTGTATGTGTCCGTCCTAACACTCGATACTCATCATATTCAGACAACATACCACACTACCAACCATTACAGAAACACGCAATAGTGATTACATCCCTCCATTTAGGGTTGGCGTCAGGAAGGGCATCCGGCCGTAAAACAGGACCAAATGCACATGTGCGACGCAGTTCGCACCAGCAACCCCACAGGTGTGGGAAAATCGGTAGGAAAAGAAGAAGAAGGAGAAGAAGACTGTAGTACCTTCTTCCCAGACTTAACATACCGATTTTCAATAAATTCTGTTCATCCGTTCTCTGGTGATTGGGTCTCGATATGGACTTAGCAAAAAAGTAGAAATTCATAAATATCTGTTTTCATAACCGGTACAGTAAAAACGTATAAGACATAAAAGATATAAATGATCGGAAATTTAATTATATATGACTTAAGTTATGTAGTATTTGTAGATAGCACCACTAATAACATAAATATTTCAGAATTGAATTGTAGGCCTTCTCCTAAATTGCCATTTCACACAGCGTGAAAAAATTATTTATAGCTTAGATTCTAGTGCCTCATTTCCCTAATTTAGATACCGAATTCCATTCAATTATCTTTAACCATTTTCTCGCGATGCGCTTATAGACAGACAGACAGACAGACAGACAGACAGACAGACAGACAGACAGACAGACAGACAGACAGACAGACAGACAGAGATGACGGAAAATTAAACAGTGCGTTTCCTTGTTATTGTGGACACGACCGATATAGAAATACCATTATTTTTTTTTTAAATTCTGGGCAATGTATAGACTAAACTGTTATTTAATATATATAGATTACTGTAAGCAACTATGGACAATCTTATTCAGAGCATCATGTTGTTGCTCTTACTTTACCTGATATTGCTATCTATTTTAATGTAACTAGCGAACATGTTTCCAGAAATATTGAACTATTACACTTATGAAACTCGATTTTTCCTTCAAAATTGTATATTTTGACTTACACTCTTTGTTAATCGAGGTAAAACTCTATTTTTCTAGGAAGAATATATTTCAGCTTACACCTTTGGTAGATCATTCAGCACAAATGTGACAGTCTAAATAAATCTGATTGTTAGGTGAGGCATGTGCATTAGGGTTATGACTTTTTGTGACCCCATGTTCTTGCGCCGTAGATGGATGAATTTTTTCCTCAAAAATACAGAAAAACACTTTTCTAATTAATTTTGGAAAGAGATCATCCCTAACCAAATATTGGTATATAGCAGCAAAATCAAAGTACTTTTTAACTGTGATATATTTAATTTATAATGATGTAATTGTATAACACGAATTTTTGAAGCAGTTGACAATGTATTGTTATAGAATAACACACAAAATTAGGAAGAACCACAAAACCACAAAAGTACATATCGATTCTACAAGTACCGACAGTTGTATTGAGCTGTAATAGCTGAAAATGAGTAGTTAGCGTAACGTTAAGTCGTTATTTTTTGTTAGACAAATCCCTTTCCGGCCCTTAGCGCCCGAAAGCGCCCAACTATTCATTTAGCCTTCCGGTCCTTAGCGCCCGAAAGCGCCCGGCTGCATTATCTGCATTCGTCTCCGATCTGTGCGATAGTTTTTTATTTTTCTCATCAGTGAAGTGTTTATAAGGCATTTATGAACACTCAGTGCAATCTACACGTCTTAGGAAATAAAGGAAGAGAAATAATCTGTCTTGACGTTGCCTAGGCAACGGTCTTGAACTTCCGCGAGCGCGGGTCAGCTGTTTCGTTCGTAAACATGGCGGGATTGAATATCGCTCATATTGAAACTGAGCTGAATATGGGCGAAAAAAGTGACACAGAATCCTTGAGTAGGGATGCAGGTGAATTTTTAATGAGTGAATAATATATCAAAGAAGATAATTTTAGTGAGAACAGTGATATGAATGAAAACGAATATCGATAAATCGGACCTGATGGCGATGCCACGGCAGTTCAGGTAAGACAAATATTACGTTTCGTTACTCCGAATGATTAAATGGATGACGCTGAACCTGCGCATAATTCGGAAAGAGTATTAGGGGAAAGAGATTGTTTTTTTTACGTATGTTAGTAGGAGAAAAATTATTCAGTGACATAGCCTATTGCGCATATAACAATGCAGCCTTCAAACAGTCGCATTCCGGTAAGATAAAAACAGAATGGGAAGACACTTGCCAAGGTGAAATAAAATCTTATATACATGGGCATCATTCCACTTCCAAAATCACGTGATTATTGGTTTTGGGGGATTCAGACAACATGGGAATGTGACAAATGCAGACTGTCTCTGTGTCGAGTATCACGAGGAGGGGGGGGGGGGGTGAAAAACACATTATGACTCAATAAACAGAGAAATGGATGTGATGGTATATTTTCTAATGTTATTGAAAATTTGAATTCATTCTGATCAATAGTTTTTACTGTATTTAACTTTTTCTGAAACAATACGGTCTGTTTCAGTTTTTGCTAAATAATAGGTTGAAACCTGCGGATAAGCGGAGTGAAAATGCGGGCGGCAAAGGGTTAATCTAAACTGTAGCTTATCCTTACTTTTTAAAGATGTCATAAATATCTTAAAAACCCTTTACTGCCCGTTCTGCACACTGCTTTGGTCTAAAAATTTCCATTTTTGATGGGTTTTTTTATTCCAATACATTTCCACACTATTTAATGCTTTTTCATGACCCTGAAGGGTGCTGCATAGCTCCTGATAATCATCTGCATTGTACAGTTGGTCAGTAAACAAATGTTCTGACCAACTATGAGGTAAATCTACAAATTTTTAGTAGTGGTGTTCTTCTTTCTGCTAAAATAATAAACGACAAAAGAGCTAGTATTCCTAGGGAATTCTACCTTGCATTACGTAAGATTGGTAATAAATGACATCTTAAAATACTGAAGTGATTTTCTACATTACACGGTTATTCAGAAAACTACAAGCTTATATAGTTATATACTTTTAAAATTAGTGATTGTTCTAAAAATAGCTGGACACTTCTATTTAATTATAGAAATTTCAATACTGTCCTAGATGGCTCTATAAAGTGTTACAAACATTCAGTATACTCTGTAAAGTACAAACATTTTGAGGTGTTTGAAGAAAATTTTACATGATGCAGGGAAGTAAGAGGGATGCATCTTGCATATATGACTTAAGTACGGTTTTTGAAATTTCATGTTGGGGGTGACTTTTTGTTAGGGTCTTTTTTCTTACTTGTGAGCAAAAGTTCATTATTCCATGACACCTAAAGTAAATTAATTTTATTTACTTTATTGTTTCTAACAATAAGTCAAGAAGTCATAACTCTAATGTGTATGACAATATCTTCTTTAACAATTTATCTCAGAGAGAGTGAGTGAGTTGAATTCATGGTTATGTTGACCTATATTTTTAGCAGCTTGCAGCAAGTACTGAAATTAACGATCGATAATCACGGGCAGTTAGCTTAATCATAGTGATTTAAGGTCAGTAATTCACATGCACTTGTGAACTCCAGCGGTTGCAAGATTAATAAATTGAACGTGACATTATTCCTAATATATTTACCTTGAAGGGTTATATTATAAACTCATTTTACTGTTACTGACCACGGAGTTTCTAATCTCTGAACTAAATTGTACAATACAGCTCCCTCATAACCTTCCCCTCCCTTCCTTCAGGTAATACTAAATATCATATCGCGGTGTGCCCAACAATTAGGCCACTGCAGGTTGTTCAAGGAGGAATAGGTAAGCGAAACGCCCTCTAAAGTGCTTTTACCAGGGTAGAGGTAAGTGAAAGGCTTATAAAGGAAGCCTTATAATTGTTTAAAATAAGGCCAAACATATCGACTGAATTTCACCAAAACAAAATCTCATTTAATGTTTTGAAATTGCCTCTTACTGTTAGCCTCACTCACTGACGAACTTTACAACGTTGATTAGCGATCAGTGAAGGATGAAGAACTATACGTGGTGGCTGATTAAGTCGCTCAACCAACGATAGTCTGCAATTTATAGCGCCATTCTCAGCAGTTTCACAATAGAGGGCCGCTAAAGGAAATTACTTCCATTAGCCAACAACTAATTACAAGAAAGGAAAGAGAAGACGATATGGGGCCAGAACTGGAATAAACGATCTGAATACCGATTTTAGATATTTTCATTGTTATTACCGCTTTTAATTGTTGTTCCTTCATATAAGGGACTACCTAGTCGAGGCGGAAAAGGCATGCTCTTGGTTCACTCGAAGGACATGGGTTCGATTCCAGTCAGGAAGACGAAACATTGAGAAACGGGGTTTTCATTTCCGTAGAGCACCGTAGCCCTGAGGATCAGTCAGCCTACACCAAAAATGAAAACGAGATTACCAAATGGTGACAAAGGTGGCCAGGCAAAAATATAACCACTCTATTCCACTTAGGTGGGTTGCTGGAATTTTTAAACTTTTTATTTGTGTTTGCTAGTGGTTTAACGTTTACCGAAGGTTTTCGGCCAGACAAGGATGGGTAAGTGTTAGTATTGGGAAGGCAGCGACTGTGACCTTAATTACCGTACATGCCCAGCATTTGACTGGTGTGAGAATGTGAAACCAGGATTGCCGGCGTTGTGGTTGTCAAACACACCTTCTCCTGAAGAATTCACAAAGAAGAACAGTTCATCCCAGCAAATAAATACTCACATAATACAATATCTGGTTCTTTACTGAACTATATCCATATAACTTGTTTTGCTCGGTAGTCGTTCAAGAACAACAAGGCGTTGGCAGAAATTGCGGGCGTGAAAGTTTATATTAATACTGACATTGACGTTTGTGAAACTCGTAATTTATAGTTTTTGCACATTTGTGAAGGTCATCTCAACATTCTCTTCCGTCAGTTTGTGATGAGTGGAAAACGAAGTCCTAATTACAGTTTAGGATAGAGCTATAAAACAATATGTGTTCCAATATTATTACCTCATAATATATACCATTGGTATGTAGCTCATGACTCCAGTGACCAAGCCAGTATAAGAATGTCAGGAACGTTTACCAAGCAACAGCTGTCTATCGCTACAGTTTATCGTTTTCGGATTATCACTTTCATTTTATCACAAAAACGTGCTCTTGTGTTGATAAAAATTAAACAGAATAGCCCTTTAAAATACCTTCAATAATAGTATTTGTCCACAGACCGCACAATAAACTGCATGCAAGCCGACGGCTTTACTTAATTTCTTTTGTAGTTATTTGATAATTAGCGAAAATAAATATAACTCCAACTTCTCCCTATATACATACTGAAGCCCTCGTTATACAATATTACCGTAGATAAATATGAATTCTAACTCTGAAGGAGTTCAACAAAGCTTTATTTCCAAGGCATTGAAAATCTCTAGTTCCCGTATTTATGCCGATGATCTCCAGATTTACAAAATTTGGCCCATGTATCATCTCAGAAACCATATTAGAAATACAATCTGGATTGGTTTCTCTTTGTACTGTAAGTGGGCTGTACTAAATGGACTCAAAATAAATCCTACCTTGACCCAGATCTTCATATCAGAACAGCAAAGAGTTCTAACTCATATTAGAAGTGGTAACCTATCTGATGTTGTGTTACATGACACAAAAGTTGCACTAAGCAAAGTAGTAACAGTCCGCCTTTGTGGTGTAGTGGTTAGTGTGATTAGCTGCCACCCCCAGAGACCCGGGTTCGATTCCCGGCTCTGCAACGAAATTTGAAAAGTGGTACGAGGGCTGGAACGGGGTACACTTAGCCTCGGGAGGTCAACTGAGTAGAGGGCGGTTCGATTCCCTCCTCAGCCTTCTTGGAAGTGGTTTTTCGTGGTTTCTTACTTCTCCTCCAGGCAAATGCCGGGATAGTACCTATCTTAAGGCCACGGAGTTAGTGCGTTCAAACCTCACTGTCGGCAGCTCTGAAGATGGTTTACTGTGGTTTTCCATTTTTACACCAGGCAAATGCTGGGGCTGTACTTTGATTAAGGCCACCGTCTCTTCCTTCCCACTCCTAGCCTTTCTATCCCATCGTCGTCATAAGACGTATCTGTGTCGGTGTGACGTAAAGCAACTAGTAAAAAATAATTCCATGTGAGATTTGTGCTGGACAAAGGGGAGGCAGGATAGGTTTTTCTGTGGGTACTCCGGTTTTCCATGTCTTCATTCATGTCTTTCCGATGTCATTTTATTTCATCTGTTAGTTATTAATCACTGCCCCAGGTGAGTGTGACAGGCTTCGGCAGCCGGACAATTCCTATACTCGGCGCTAGATGGGGTCTTCATTCAACCCATCTCTGACCTGGTCGAATGACTGAAAACAGGCTGTGGATTTTCATTTTATAAAGATCCACCCATTAGGAGAGTAAAGAAATCAACCAGACTGAGTTGGGCCGGGCACGTAGCACGAATGTGTCATACAGAAGTACCGTACCTAAAATGATATAAAATGGAATTTCATTGGGACAGAGTGAACGAGATGGATGGATGGAGTCATTGAAGACCTCCAGCAAATGGGCTGTGTAAATTGAAAAGCTTTAGCGTTGCATCGCGATAACTGGTGGAAGACTTCTGAAGAGGCCAAGCTCACAATGAAATGCAGTCACAGAAGGAGAAGAAGAAGAAGAAGCGGGCGTGCCACTCGGTATATACATGCTATACGAAATATCTCATCCATTAATCACAGGCCGTGGTAGGTGGAATCAGGACAACAAAATTGAGAATATGAACCAAACTTCATCTTCTTTTTCTTTTGTTACTGACGCTTTCCTCACGCCCTGTGTGTGTTCCGTACAGAATTAGACACTAGTGACTGTGAAATATTCAATTTTATACCCTTGAAATCCACTCCAATCGAATGATTTCATCACCATGTAAGAATAGTAACACCTCCTATTCGTAGAGGAATAGCTGCGAATAAGGAAAGACAAACAGTAGAGCGAAAGAAAACACCTCCTTCACGGGCACCTTTAGTGACTTAAGTCAAGGAAGGGTTTCGGATATCGAAGGCACTTAGATCCATTGCTGAAAAAGCCAGGTTGCAACTATGAACGGCTAAGGCTTTCCTCTCTCCTGGTTATTAATGGCGTGTGGCCTCCGGAGAGGCCTGGTGCAGGTTTGTCGATTTGACGCCCTTAGGCGAGCTGCATACATGTGAGAATGGGGACCGATCTAGGATGAATTCTAGTTATGAAGACTGCACACAAACCCAGCCACCGAAACATTGGAATTAACCAATGAAGGTTAAAATCCGCGATCCAGCCGAGAATCGATCCCTGGACCTTTAGGAGCAAAGGCCAGCACGCTAACCGTTTAGCCATGGAGCCGGACTCCTTCCTGGTTGGAAATGAGTCATGACAAGGACTGGCTAACTTGAAAGTCCCTGAATAAGCTAAGATCAGCAGTGGGCAGATCCAGGATTAATTTCTCAAGATTGAAGAAAATGGTATCCATCTCGGGCGGTACGTAGTAATGTTGCATTGTTGTACAACTCCTAATAATTTTACACTTCATCTGTCGTCTTTCCTTCTACTGATTTTTTAGTTCAATAAACCTAACAAATATTCTAAAATATGTTAACATTAACCGTCTTCGGCCGTTCGATGCACGAATACTTCGTAATGGATCAATAAACGCTGTCGGCTTCGAATCAAAGTCAGGGGGTTTGTTTTCTCACGGCAACTCACAAGCTCACAGCACCGCACAATGTAGTTTCAGCAGGGATTAGCCTTAGCCTGCACGTAGCTACAGGAAGCACGCTTGCCAGTGTCAGTTCTTGGGTGTTGCAGATCACTAGCAAGCCACTTATTGAGAAAGAATTCTAAATGTCCCCGTTGGATTGGACTTCCCTGAGGAAGTTACTTAATTCCTGCTCGTGGAGAAGATAGCTCCGTTCGCCATATGTCGGCTGCGACCAGCTTCCTGCACAGAAGATGACCTTTACCTGGCCACAAAAATGCACTGAAAGTGACCATGTTTTCAAAAATTACTCCGTGACCTTCATCACTGGAGGTGATGATGTTGTTATGGTAGGAGTCACAATGAAAAGTTGCAATTCAGGTTTATTAACGAATTCCTTTTCCCTCGATTGACAACACTACTATTTTTTTCTAATGTTGTTACGACTAATGAACGATTTGTACATAAAATGAGATAGTAAATCATGTATTTTCTCCCTAGTCACCTGTCTCAGTAGCCTTGTGCCATAACGGAATACGGAAGTAAAAGTTGGACTATTTGATATCTCACCACGTTGATTTATTTCTATTCATAATGCAGTATTTCCCTCGATAACGTCTCTCAATCTCCAACAGAAGGTTGAAAGCAACTATTGAATTTAAAAAAATATAAACTATTCTGCATCAGATTGATATTAACACTTGTGTACAATCACAGGACCGTATAAATGCTAAAGAGACAAATACTAATTGAGAAGTGTCTGTTCAAAAGGCGTTCTTGCTAATGACATTCAATAGTATTCAACTAGCGTAAATCATGCTGATGAAATACTTCTTCTTCTTTCTTCTTTTCCTGCCGCTTTTTCCCACACCTGTGGGGTCGCGAGTGCGAACTGCGTCACACAAGTGGATTTGGCCTTGTTTTTACGGCCGGATGCCCTTCCTGACGCCAACCCTCTATGGAGGGATGTAAGCACTATTGCGTGTTTCTGTGGTGGTTGGTAGTGTAGTGTGTTGTCTGAATATGATGAGGAGAGTGTTGGGACGGACATATACACCCAGTCCCCGAGCCAGAAGAATTAATCATAAGCGATTAAAATCCCCGACCCGGCCGGGAATCGAACCCGGGACCCTCTGAACCGAAGGCCAGTACGCTGACCATTCAGCCAACGAGTCGGACATGCTGATGAAATACTGATTTTTAAAAATTTTGAAGTGTAAGTAGCAGCTTTTGAATGATCAAATCGACTATGTTACGAGCTGTTAGTGGAGAGATGGCGTGGAATGACATTAGTAGACGAATAAGTTTGAGTGGTGTTTATTAAACTAGGAAAGATCAAAATATGAAGATAAAGTTGAAATTCAAGAGGACAAATTGAGGGAAATATTCACTTACAGGAAAGGGAGTTAGGGATTGGAATAATTTACTAAGGGAGATGTTGAATAAATTTCCTAAATCTGCGCAATCATTGAAGAAAAGACTAGGAAAACAACAGACATTGAATCTACCACATGGAAGACTGCCTTAAATGTAGATTAGTTAAGATTGATTGATTGATTGATTGATTGATTGATTGATTGATTGATTGATTGATTGATTGATTGATTGATTGATTGATTGATTGATTGATTGATTGATTGATTGATTGATTGATTGATGTTCATTGAACCTGAAATGTATGTCCACAGCCACCGTATGTAGCCTATTAGGCTGCCTTCGTGTCAATTTCACTTTTCTTTTTAATGCACCAGATGGCAGAGAAAAACTCTGTTCGGGATCCACTGTTCTTGCACTGAGGTAATGATGCATGAATTTTCAATATTTTTGTCGGGTAAAAACCAGATGTGGTATCAGAGATCTTTTACATGCCGACATCGTACGACATCGAATGTCGAATGGACTTTCTTCTCCTTTTCTTCTTCTTCTTCTTCTTCTTCTTCTTCTTCTTCTTCTTCTTCTACTTCTTGTAACATATCCTGATTGGAAGTCGGCTGTTACCAGGGCTATGTGGTTCTTGTTCTCAGCAACTCTGAAAAGAATGGGGGTACTGAGTTCATACCTTTATCGTAGATTCCGTAGCCAGGATATTCTCCAAGATATTCTCCTTCTTCCCCTACTTCTCCTCCTTTGAATTTTACTTTGTAAGATAAGCTGAAGGAGTCTATATTTATCAATTCGAATAAAATTACCAAAGTACTGTAGTTTCTTCCTTTTTATGTTGTGCGTAACCTCTAGCTCTTTGTTCAGGCGTTGGAGTACTTCAGTTTTACGTATTCCGTCAACCTGTGATTTTCTGAGGGGGCGTCGGTAGCACCACATCTCAAAAGATGGTGTTCTCTGTTGGGTTCCAGGTCTTCTCACAATGAAATAAGACAGAAAATACATAACACCGAAGTAAGTGGAGACGGGGATTGATCTTAAAGTCCCTGCTATAAAGATGTTTGCTCATGCTCTTAAACGCAGTCCTTTCCTGCTCAAACCGGGATCTAATTTCAACAGCATTATTCCAGCTATGATCAAGTACGCTGCCATGATATTTAAAGCGTTGGACTTGCTCCAGTGATGTGCCACCTACTGTAAATACCTCTTCCACGTTTTAAAACGCGATATTGTGATCTGAAGGCGACCACTCTCCCACTAATATAATAAATTTGTGTGTCTATCGCTAGCCTGATGCAGCCCTTGTAAGGCAGAACCTCCAACGAGGGTGGGTGGCGTGTCGTGGGAACTATGTGTTATTGTAGTGGAGGATAGTGTGATGTATGAGTTGCAGATATGTACGGGATATTGAAAAGACCCTGTTCCCTAGCCAGGGGAACAGTTTAGATTAAAATCTCCGACCCAGCCAGGAATCGAACACAAGGCACTCTGAATCGAAGGCGACAGACTTGATCATTCAGCCAAGGAGCTGGACCTCTTACTGACGATATGGGGTTCATGAGGAAGGATAGGTCAGTTAGATATCATGAACTCGTATGTTGATGTAAGGAAAAGTAAAGTGAGAGCGAGAAGGTGATGGTTAATCATTGAGATTCGTGGTTTTGCTCGAACAGGGGTTGGAGCAGAAAAGACCACTTATGCCAACGAATTAGGAATATTTTATTTTTAAGCTCTAATATTTTTTAGAGTTCAGTTTTATTTCTAATTGTCCTTCGTTAGAAAGGGCGGTGATGCAGACAAAGAGTACTGCTGCAAGAGATTATTATTGCACATTAAATTCAGTAATCACAGGTTAACACTGAAGTTTGGGCACATTTTTATAATTCGGACAGTGAGTGATAATATAACACACGCGAATGTGATTCGTTACTCCGATGAAGTCAGATTGTCGAATGTGCGTCATTAGAGCCTTCAAAAATTCAAACTCTTTGCAAGAAATACTAACAATTTTGTTTTGACGTAAATATGTCTCATGGTTGGACGTCATCTTAAAATCTGAGTCATAAAATTAGCTGTACAAAATGTGTGACGCTAGGTTACCTAGCAACCGGGCAGTCCGTGATGTGAAGTAGGGCCTATTGATAGATGGCCATGACTGAAAGAATATAGCTCTTTTTTATGAAAGAGGCGTCATTTCGTCGCACTCTAGAGATCTGATTATTTCAATCGTGGTCGTTTTATAGGTCCTGAGACGGTTTCCCCACTTTTAGTTCACTGAATCCTACACTTGTCGACTCCAATTTCCATACAAATGTCTCTAGAAAACGATTCGTTAGATGCAAATCCATTAATCGGTATCAATTTGAGTTTTATATGTTGAAAGATATATTCATGATCACGTGATTTTCCTCAAGAGAAATTAGACACCATTTTTTCATCTCGAATGTGTTAAGGCCTGCTTTTTATTCCCTGAATAGTAGTTCAATATTTATATTATGTTATAGTTATGCTGTAGACTAATCTTCACTAATTCTCTCAAGGGGACCATTATGTTTCTTTATCCAAAGAAAAGCAACTCGATTTGTTCTGGGTGATCTACGACCAAAAAGTAGTGTTACCAAAATGTTGCAAAGTTTGAGCTCGGAAGACTTGGGAGGAAAGAGACGAGCTGCTCGACCAAGTGGTATGTTCCGAGCTGTCAGTAGAGAGATGGCGTGGAATGACATTTGTAGACGAATAAGTTTGAGTGGTGTCTTTAAAAGTAGGGAAGATCACAATATGAAGATATACCTGGAATTCAAGAGGACAAATTGGGGCAAACATTCGTTTAAAAGAAGGGGGTTAGGGATTGGAAAAACTTGCCAAGGGAGATGCTCCGTAAATTTACAATTTATTTGAAATCATCTAAGAAAATGCTAGGAAAAGAACAGGTAGGGAAACTGCCACCTGGGCGACTGCCCTAAATGCAGATCAGTATTGATTGATTGATTGATTGATTGATTGATTGATTGATTGATTGATTGATTGATTGATTGATTGATTGATTGATTGATTGATTGATTGATTGATTGATTGATTGATTGATTGATTGATTGATTGATTGATTGATTGATTGATTGATTGATTGAGAGCTTCCATATTTCCTTGATAGGTTTAAGGTCTGTGCTGTTCCCAAGCAAGTATACGAAATCGCCTACATTTTGTTGAAGATAGTTCATTGCCTCATATTTGCTTGACACGGGAAACTACTTCTTTCATTGGGTAATTAGACACGTCTTCAGGATACTGCCTTTTTCTTATTGTACCTTGAACACTAACTTTGATACCCAGCACCATTAAATTAACAACTTCCTGTAGACATTCTTGCAAGCAGCTGTTTCCCAGACCTACGTCCAACAACTGGATTTATACGTTTACAAGTAGTAACGTCTTCATCCAACTTGACTTTCTTTTTTATTACCTCTTATTTTTGGGTGATATCTCACATTTTCTTGCGACAGCTCCCTCAGTGGATAATTGGTGTGGTGCCAGACGTCCACTCAAAGATCACTGGTGCTAGCACGGGAGAAAATTGGTTGAGACGCCAAGTCGTACGATGGCGGCATGTACATCATCTCTGGTAACAATATTCATGCCCGTCGACTACCGAGCGATGTGCGGATCACTCTGACATCTGGTAGAGTAAAACGCAACATCAAAATTGACGCGCAGTTAGCCTAGATGCCTGCATACGGTAACTGAATCCATACGATTTATTATTCTTAATTTTACAATTTGGTTTACGTCGCAACGACACAGATAGGCATTATGGCGACGATGGGATAGCAAATGGTCATGATTGGGAAGTAAACGGCCGAGACCTCATTTAATGTACAGTACATCCCTAGGATATGCCTGGTTTAAAATTACCTTGCAATTTCTCAATTTTTAGTATAGTTTCTCGTAGCGTAATCTCAATTTATTTCTCTCGTCGATTTAAATGAAAGTTTCTACTAGAGTCTCAATTTTTTTAACTACACAGAAAGGAAGATTTGACAAAAATTTTAATGGGCATCCCTTTACGTATGAATTGAGAGTACTTATTTCAGGCAAAGCGAGCTCGTTGGTCCTACGAGACCACTGACATCACAACCGTGGCCACGAGACATTAAGTCTCACTTGAAATCCGAACCACGTGGACGAGAATGTTCATTTTTTAAATCGCACCTGCGTTGCCTGGGATTCGAATCACGCCCTTTTTGATGAGAAGCCGTTGATGATGCCACTTAGCCATCACGTCAAGAAAATTTGAAGTCTTGATTGTACTATACTGCTGGATGTGATTTTTTGTGAGGCAGTTTCAGCTTCTTGGCGCCCATTTGAACCTAAACTACTCCAAAATCAAATCTTTGTGAAAGGACGAGACTTTATAAAAGGTTATGATACCCGAATTCATCTTCTTTTATTATTATTTTTTCTTTCTTACTCCGTTTACCCTCCAGGGTTGGCTTTTCCCTCGGACTTAGCGAGAGATCCCACCACTGCCGTCTCAAGGACAATGTCCTGGAGCGTGAGACTTTGGATCGGGGATACAACTGTGAAGGAGGACCAATACATAGCAGGCGGCCTCACCAGCTATGCTGAACAAGGACCTTTTGGGATGATGGGAATATTGGAAGGGATAGACAAGGAAGATGGGAAGGAGGCGGCCGTGGCCTTAAGTTAGGTACCATCCAGAAATTTGCCTGGAGGAGAAGTGGGAAATCACGGAAAATTACTTCGGGGATGGCTGAAGCGGTAATCGGACCCCCTCTACACAACTGACCTCCCTAGGCTGAGTGGACCCCGTTCCAGCCCTCGTACCACTTTTCAAATTTCTACTGCTATTTGTTTTTACGTCGCACCGACACAGATAGGTCTTATTGCGACGATGGGATAGGAAAGACCTAGGGAGTGGATGGAAGCGGCCTTCGCCTTAATTAAGGTACAGCCTCGGCATTTGCCTGGTGTGAAAATGGGAAACCACGGAAAACCATCTTCAGGGCTGCCGACAGTGGGGCTCGAACCCACTATCTCCCGATTATTGGATACTGGCCGCACTTAAGCGACTGCAGCTATCGAGCTCGGTTTTTCAAATTTCGTGACAGAGCTCGCAGCTATTCACACTTACCACTACACCACAGAGGCGGACTTATTACTCTTTCAGTACATCAAATTCTACAATATTACATGCTTCTTCGACTTCCTTGCTCTTCTTGCTCGAGTGGTCAGCCAGATACACTCTGAGATAGAGAAGAACATGAAGGCTTATGAAAAGCACTTTGATAAAGTTGTTCAAACTTCGCCTAAACAGAGCCCCTTGTAGCATGCATCGACCACATGCTCTCACGTTTTGCACCAGCTTCGGACGTGCTTTGAAATAAGCGCTCCAGCAACTACACTTTTTATGAGGCAAATTCATTTCTTTAATATTTCTTCCTTCGTTTTATGATTATCTTTCTATAGCTTCGTTCAAATCGTACAATTTGGTCGTCCTCACGATTCGGTTAAAGAAGGCTAAGATGCATGATACTTTAACTGGATTCTAACCAAGGCGGCTGTATTTCCTATTCAGGTCAATAAATATCACGTCCCTGTGGATCATTTTTCCGTGGTTGTGGTTACAGTATCAGCAAACCGGTAAACTACAAACTTACTTGATCTCACTGTTGATAAAGACGACAGGGATAGTGAAAAGTATAAATTATGTTTACTTGAATCATTGTTGGCGTTTCGTAAATGTGGCATTTGTCTCCTGGATATCAGAATACACAAATAGTTTATGTGAAGTAAGTTTATGTGATAAATACTAGATTTTAAAATCATACAAATATGAAATATTTCATAGCAGTTAGTTCAGAAATCACAGGCATTATACATAGTGAGCCTTCACACTAGTGTTAGAATTCTGTAATAAGACAATATGAGTTAGGAAGTAGGAATTTTTAGAATTACAATTTTCAGAATTACATTTAGCAAATGTTCAGAAAATCCATACCCATTGTGAATGTATTATTACTGTTATGATTTCTAGAAGATGATGGTTAATAATTGAGTTTCATAGTTTCACTGGAACAGGGGTTGAAGCAGAAGAGACCACTTGTACCAACGAATTAGGAATATTTAAATTTTATGCACTACTTATAATTTTCAGGGTTAAATTTTATTTTGAATCGTCCTAGGCCTACTTTAGAAGTGGACGTTGATGCAGCTGTATTTATCTGTACATTTATATCTTACTGCTCTGATTATAGGATTATACGTAAAGAACACCGCCCAAGTCAAGCTGGACTATGGCGTATCAGAGGCCTTCAGAATGTCTAAAGGAGTGAGACAAAGTTGTATTTTGTCCCCAACGTTGTTCAACATATGCAGGGAGTAGACCATGTGAAGGGCTCTGGACAGGAAAGAAGTTATAGAATTTGCGTTTTGCTGATGATACTATGAACTTGCTGAATTGTTGCAGCGGGTAGAAAATGAAAGTCTTTATGTTGGATTTGAAGTGAATAGCAGCAAAACCAAAGTGATAGTTTTTGATAAAGGAAAGAATTTCCAAAAGTGTCGTCTAGAAGGACTAGCTCTTGTTAACTTTTTGTAAGTCTTTGCTCCTTGCTGAACAACAC
Source organism: Anabrus simplex (assembly GCF_040414725.1). Classification (NCBI taxonomy): domain Eukaryota; kingdom Metazoa; phylum Arthropoda; class Insecta; order Orthoptera; family Tettigoniidae; genus Anabrus; species Anabrus simplex. Next base: position 75,063,020 of record NC_090265.1, on the reverse strand, counting down.
TGGTAGCTGCTAAAATGAGGTCAGAAGTAGGATTGAACTTGGAAAAGGTGCTATGGATAAGCTCCCAATCATGGACAGTGAAGGCCAAGGACAAAAACGCGTCAAGATATTTGAAACGTGGTGCTGCGGAGGTTGCTAAGAATACCTTGGGCGAAGAAAATTTCTAACTCATCCATAATCGAAGAGAATGGTATCCCGAATGAACTTTCAACTCTTGTTAGACAGAGAACCTTGAAGTTATTTGCACCTTTTTAAGAAAAGAAAATTGTATCGAAAAACATGTTGTGCAAGAAAATGTAAACGGAATCAGGCCGCGTGGAAGATTTCCCAAAAGATGGACAAACAACATCAAAGACCCAACTCAAGCATCTCTTTCAGTGACAATGTGGAAAGAACAAGACGGTAGACAATGGCGACTGCTAGTGGATACTATACGTATCCATAGATATCATATGCAAAGTGTCTATACAGTTGCCAACCAACATGACAATCATAAGTCAAGAATAAGAATAAGAATAAGAATAAATTTATTCCCGCGGGAGTTCTTTTACGTGACAGTAAATCTACTGACACGAGGCCGACGTAGTTTGAGAACTTTTAAATACCACCGGACTGAGCCAGGATCGAACCTACCAAGTTCGGGTCAGAAGGCCAGCGCCTCAACCGTCTGAGCCACTCAGCCCTGCAATGAGTTCGAATCCCGGTGACATTCGGTGGTGTTTTCAACAAGGCCAGCTCAGGCAATACAAAGAACGTTTGTAACTAACTTTCTACAATAACCTCTTGTAATAATCTATTGTTATAAAGCTTCATTTTATAACTGACGATAATACATGGTAGCTTCATGGAATTATTTTGTAGCAAACTACCAGAAATCTGGAGAATGTGGGCCATAAAATCTCAGTTTTTGTCACAAGAGCCTTTATTATTATTATTATTATTATTATTATTATTATTATTATTATTATTATTATTATTATTATTATTATTATTATTACCGTGTTTTTGTGGTAGTTATGCGTGAAAGAAGGTGCGGGGTGGTGAATAGGTCTCAGGCTATGAAATTAAAGTGAATTTAAAATTTAACAAGGTTATATTTTCTTTTCAAAATCAAGAAATAACAAACATGGCAGGTACAGAGTAGCAAGGCAACAAAAGTACAATTACAGTATTTACAGGATTTGGGCTTCGAGCCCCGCGATCACAATCCTTGAGCAATTAGCTCAGTTTTACCCCAAACACAAGTGTCAACAGAGGGGCCGAGAACCCCATTCATGCCTAGGAGCACTTGCTCCAAAATACACAGTAAGGCCTCCTAGAGGCGCGCAGAAAACAAAATTTTCAGAAAAAGAGCAACTTGCTCTCAAAATTCAGGCCTGTCAAAGGCCCCACCTAATTCCACTTTCAAGCTGTCCTTTCAGGACATATACACAGGGGTAAAATACCCAACCTACTGAGGTCTGTTAAATGACAAGAAGGTTAATTACATGACCTCTAAAATAACAATTTGAGAGGAGGCGATCTGCACTCCTAATACACTTGTTTTTAAAACATAATCTGGCTCTAGGCCACTAATGCAAGGGCTAATCCCATACTACGGAGGTGACATTAGAAAAGAACAATTTACATTATATTAAGGAAGAATCGATTGTAAAAAAAATAAGTTCACCTCAAAACAATATGATTGGGAGCTCGAGAGGGTTAAGCACTCTCTATCCCGATATGCAGTTTAAAAGATGGAATAGATACAAGTTTCTTTACATTTTAAGGAAGGTTACATAATGGAAAAACTTCGGACCCGCCCCGAGAGTTAAACTGCTGAGCAAGCAAGAAAAGAAGTAATTAATCGGCCATTACCTGGTTGTTGACTGCCGCCGAAGAAAGAGGCGCTTCCCGCCCCCTGCTATGTACTTTACACACGAAAAGATGGAACAGAAGTGGCCCGGAGACCCTAAAATCAGCAGTTTATATACTCTCGCGGAAAGTTCGAGGCGTTAGGGGAATGAGAACACCCTCCCACAAACTCTTTATTGGGTAGGATACAGCAACATATTCAAGTTGGGGGAAGATACATCCGATTGGTCAGAAATTAATGAAAGAAATTCGGGATTGGCTAAATTTAAAACAAGGGGAAAGAAAGGGTTAATATTGCCAACTTAAACAATGACAGAAGGAAATTTAACAAAGCACAAACTTTTGAAATTAAATTTTCTCCAAAAGAACAGTTCTTTTTCTTCGCACTAGGGTGCACTATTGTAGTTCTTCAGTAGTGTCCTCTAGAAGAGAAAGTTCACACTTCTTACTACCGGTAAAACAAAAATACATCAAAAGTGGCACAGTTCAAAAACTCCAAACTTTCCAAGTAGTGACATCTTCCGAGAAACTTGAAAATTAATACCGTCGATAAAGTTCAGACTTCCTCCAGCAGAGGAGTTTCAATGTGCGCACATTTTAAATTAGCGGCGTGGAGGTGTACCGCCCGGTACAGACCTCCCCCCCCCCCCCCAAAAGTTCCTCCAGGGGTGACACATGAAATTTGTTTGAAAACAAGGTCCAAGTTTTGATGTTGATACGGAGATTAATTGCCGAAGAATTTATCGAAATGGCTGAAATTTAGTTTGATTCAGTTTCAAAATTTCTTTTAGTAACAGCGGAAGTACTGTCTTAATGTTTGTAGAAGGTTGAATTGAGAAGGAAAACTTTAGTTTTAAAGTTGAGGAAAATTTTCTAAGTCCACCAAGTATTGCAGTAGAATACCCAAGAAAAGGTAGTAAGGTTGATCTGGAATGTCCATATAGTTGATGTTGATTAAGTTGGATGGCCATACCGGCCGTTGCAGCTTGCGTCCAAAGGCGGCCGCTCGGACCCCACAAGTACCCTGAGATACCGCTCGCCCGCACTATGAGGGGAGCAGAGGTGTTGAAGCACGCCGCGCCCGCGGTGAACATATACAGGCTGCGGGCAAGTCGCAGGTCGTGCGCCGCACATCAGCCTTGGCCGGGAGGAGAGCTCCGGCTCGCCGTGCCCATGTGGTCCTCGCTGGGGAAGAGGGGGCCCATCCTCTAACCCAGCCGCAGCACGGCGCCGCGCGGCTGCGGGGGCACTGAAACATTAAAACTAGGCGGCAGAATTTGTTGGACCATCATCTTTTTTGAGGGCACAGGCTTTGTGGAGAGGTTGAGGGGCCAGCGGCGTGCAGAAATTCATTGCATTAATTAAGCCACTGTGTAGAGTGGAGCAGGAGACGGGAGCGTGGTAATGGCCGTGGCAAGGACAGGATGGCAGTTTAATGGTTCGGGGCAGGTTTCACAAAAATGCTTACATATAAAACAAAATACTATAGAAGGGGCAGAAAGCCTTAAAAGTGAAAACTCAAAAAAATATATATATAACCTTCATATTCCTTTCACGATTATATGAAGCAAGTTAACACAGAAATTACACCGGTTTCACCTGTGACAGGTGTACCCTAAATATCCTCTCGGTGGCTGGATTACTTAATAACAACGTAACCGGCGTAAGGAAATCTAAAATAGTACACGGCCCATGAAATCTGGGGGCAAGCTTGCCCGCGGGAACAAAATTCTTGACCATCACTTGGTCACCTACCTTCAAAGGGGTGGGTCTCCGTCCACGATCATATCTTTCCCTAACCTTTTCATGAGAGACTTTAAGATTGGCTTTAGCTTTCTTCCAAAGATCTTTAATGTTGTCCGGATCTATTGTCTCGGGTAGAATGTCACTCAGAGACCAGAGGTTAGAGAGCGGCGTGTTGGAAACGAACTTGAACATCAAAGAAGCTGGAGTAAACTTGTGAGATTCATGAACCGCCGAATTCAAAGCAAAAGCTAACCAATGCAAGGACGTGTCCCACCTGGAATGATCTTCATGATGATAGGCAATAAGTGCGGACCTGAGATTACGGTTAACCCGTTCAGCCAGAGATGGTTGAGGGTAATAAGCAGAAGTAGTTACATGAGAGATGGACAAGTCAAAACAGAATTTACGAAAAAGATTTGATGTGAACGCCTTAGCATTATCAGACACAATATATTGGCACGGACCAAAAGAAGCAAAAATAGAATTTAGGCAAGTAATGGTGGACTGAGCGGTAGCCAGCTTAGTCGGAAATAACCAGGAAAATCTTGTAAAACCATCTACGCATACAAAGATGAACTTGTTGGCATTTCCCTTTGACTGGGGGAAGGGTCCTACATAATCAATATACAGGCGTTCCATGGGGCGCAACGCTTGATGCGAAGACAGAAGGCCTACCTTGGTGGACATGGTTGGTTTACTAAGCAAACAAGATTTACAAGCCTTTACTAGTTCACGGATTTCACCGTCCATACCTTTCCAGATGAACATTTCACGAATCTTCTCACGAGTTTTAAAGATACCAAGATGCCCCCCTAATGGGGTCTCATGATAGTACTTGAAGATCATAGGTACAAGGACAGCTGGAACGACAACCTTCATCATCTTATCATGCCTCGAAGGGCAACATAGAACACCATTCCTCAGAACGTAAGGGACAACATGTTCCCCAGAAGAAAGGGTTTCCATTATCGGAGCCAGCGTCGGATCTTCACGTTGGTATTTCTCGATATCCCTAAAGAGCATGGGAGCATCTGTTAAGATGGCATTAACCTCAGATAGCATGGACTCGGGAGGTGAAGAACTATCGACCGGATTATGGGTCTCGACCTCGTTGGAAAACATACGGCTGAGTCCATCAGCAACAACATTTTCGGTACCTCGGATATGCCTGACATCGAATTGGAAGGCAGAAATACGGATGGCCCAACGGGCTATACGACCAGTACGACGCGGCCTACCTAAGACCCAGCTTAAGGCTTGATTATCTGTCTCCAGGTCGAATTTGACATGTTCAAGATAGAGACGGAACTTTTCTAAGGCAAATAAGACTGCCAACCCTTCGAGCTCATATATAGAATACTTGGCTTCTTGAGCCGATAGAGTCCTAGATGCATAGGCGATGGGTCGCCTCCCTAGTTCAGTCTCTTGAAGAAGGACTGCAGCTACTGCTGATGACGACGCGTCGGTTTGGACAATGAATTTTTTTGAGAAATCTGGCATAGCCAGTACAGGGGCATTACAGAGAGCTAATTTAAGATCTTCAAAAGCGGCTTGTTGAGAAGGTCCCCACTCGAATTTGATGCCTTTCCTACGAAGAAGGTTTAAGGGCGCCGCTCTATTAGCGAAGTTAGGAATAAACTTCCTGAAGAAATTCACCATACCAATGAACCTGGCGATACCTTTAATGTCCTTGGGAGGTTTAAAATCACGGATGGCCTGTGTTCTAGAATGATCGACTGCTACACCATCAGGTGACACAATATGCCCTAGGAATGACATAGAGGGCTTAGCAAAGGCAACCTTGGACAACTTGACAGTTAACCCAGCCTTACGAAGGCGATTGAGAACTTCTCGCAGATGATCTAGATGTTCTTCAAAGGTCTCCGAAAATACGACGACATCATCCAAATAGTGATACAAATACTCAAATTTGATGTCAGAGAAGACCCTATCTAGCAGCCTAGTGAGTACAGCTGCTCCCGTGGGGAGCCCGAAAGGCACGCGGTTGTATTCATATAAATTCCAGTCCGTGGCAAACGCTGTAAGATGTTTAGACTCTTCCGCCAGGGGAATTTGATTGTAGGCTTGATTCAAGTCCAAGATAGTAAAGAACTTGGCCTTACGAAACCATGAAAAACAAGAATGAAGGTCGGGAAGGGGCACAGATTGCAACACCACCTTCCGATTGAGAGCCCTATAATCAATGACAGGCCTGAAGCCTCCTTGGGGTTTCGGGACTAGAAAAATAGGCGAAGAATACGCCGACTTAGAGGGCCTAATAATACCGTCCTTCAACATCTGATCGATGATTTCTTTCAGAGCCTTCATTTTAGGTGGAGATAGCCTATAAGGTGGAAAACGGACAGGAATTGAATCCGTGACCTCAATTTTGTATTCAATAAGGTCAGTAACACCAAGAGTATCAGAGAACACCTCTGGAAACGACTGACACAAGTTACGAATACTATCAGCCTGCTCCTCAGGTAGATGTCTAAGGTCTAACAACATCTCATCCTGGGTAGGCGAAATAGATGAACATGATACAGAATTACACTTTAACAAGGGAATTTTACAATTGGACGCAAATTTGAATGTGCACGACCTACTCTGGAGATCGAGCACAAGACCAGTGTAAGAAATGAAGTCAGCTCCCAATATAATGGGGCAAGACAAGTGCTTAGCCACAAACAATTTGATTTTCCATGTAAATTTAAAAATACGAATTTTGACATTTACAGCACCTAGGATTTCCAATGGAGATGAATTAGCCGAAACATATTGAACAGGAGAAGAGACATAGTCAGGTAGTTTACAAACAGACTTCAATTTTGAATACCATTCAGCCGAAATAATCGAACAAACACTGCCTGAATCTAAGAGAGCTGTTACAGGTTCATTATTTAACTCAATCTTAAGAAAAGGAACAGGCGCGGGGGAACCCGCCGCAATCCTAAGACACTCTTTAGGGCATTCAAAAGACGAATTTGAAGACTGATCGTTCCCTGAATTTACAACCTGTTTACCCGGGGCTGAGTCTCGGGAAGATGGATTAGTTGACTCAGCCGAAGCCACTAGTCACTTTTGATTGTTGTTGGAATTTGCACCAGAAGTTGAGCAGGAGGGGGTGCTATTTGAATTTGGGCAATTTTTGGCGATATGTGAGAAAGCCCCACATTTAAAACAGCCTTGTGATGAACCAGCCCCATTCCTTGTCCCACTCGACTTGATCAGTGGACACTTATTGCGCAGATGGTCGGGAGACCCGCAAGCATAACATTTACGGGGTGTGACTGGTCGGCGAGGAGGAGGCCGAGTATTACTAAAGGAAGGTGGGGGTTCTTTCGCGACACGCAAGGAATCGGCGTACCTCACTCCTTCCGCTGAGACGGCCAATGCTTCAAGTTCAGAGAAAGTTTGCGGGCATGCCGCGAAACACAAATATGACCTATAGGGTGGTGAAATTCCTTCTACAATAGCCTGTACAATCTGATCTTCAGGAAAATGAAGGGCAAACACCCTAGTATAAAACTTAATGTCTTGTATGAAATCAGCCAGATTTTCATCCAATCTCTGTACTCGATAATAGTACTTCTGAATCAGAGATGACCTCGCGCGGGCGGGAATAAAATTTGCAAGCAAGTGTGCATGAAAATCTTCAATAGATGACTGTTCGGCTATGGCTCTTACTATTTTGTCAGAGAGAATACCAATTGCATAAGGATAGATGATTTGCAAAATTTGGCATGGAGAAAGAGAAAACACAAGGGCATGGTCCTGAAATTCAACTAAAAATCTTAAGAATGAAATTACGTCACTGGTGGTATTAACGGAAAACTTAGAGATACCTCTGAGCAACATTGCCAATGGATGAGGCAAGCTGCTAAACCCGGGTGACATAGTAGGTAAAGGTTTCAATGGCAAGGAAGTTAATTCCGAACGTATATTATTCAACGATGCACGGCGTCCAGACTCGTTATCCAATGGGGCAGAGATGGTTTGAGCAGCAACGGTTATCCTATTAACTTCTCCCTTAGGAGGCTCTTCCTCGGAACCTGCATTCATCGTGGTGGGTTGATCAATTTTGGGAGGAATTTCCCCAGTTAACAATTGAGTGACCTTGCTAGATAACTCAGAAATATTTTCAAGTAGCGTACTAGCTTCCTTCTTCTGAACGTCATTCAACTTTAGAGACAACAGATCGTTAACTCTATTTGAAAAATGAAACAGCCTGGCTTGCACACGCTTAATTTGATTAGGAGAAGGATCATTTTCATCAAAAAAACTAACTACAGATGCTAGCCCAGTAATATTCTCGACGATCGTGGAAAGAGAGTCGTCAATTTCTTTCTCTCCCAAGGTGGGGATGGAAATGGGCAAATCAAGGGACTCTCTAAGCTTGTTTGTGTCTACCGCAACCGTGCCTCCAGATTGCACATTTCTAATAGTCAATTCATAGATCAACTCCTCCTTGCGCAAATAGTTAAGATGGAGAACATCGCGAGGACCGGGCATGATGACAGAACAATTTTGAAAAACTCAAAAATTCCAGCAACTAAGAAAATGGTTAGAGTTCGGATCAAAACAATGTTTAGCCGTCAAAATGGGCTAAAATGAGACCCATTCAACCACGCTCTGCTACCACTTGTTACCGTGTTTTTGTGGTAGTTATGCGTGAAAGAAGGTGCGGGGTGGTGAATAGGTCTCAGGCTACGAAATTAAAGTGAATTTAAAATTTAACAAGGTTATATTTTCTTTTTAAAATCAAGAAATAAATAACATGGCAGGTACAGAGTAGCAAGGCAACAAAAGTACAATTACAGTATTTACAGGATTTGGGCTTCGAGCCCCGCGATCACAATCCTTGAGCAATTAGCTCAGTTTTACCCCAAACACAAGTGTCAACAGAGGGGCAGAGAACCCCATTCATGCCTAGGAGCACTTGCTCCAAAATACACAGTAAGGCCTCCTTGAGGCGCGCAGAAAACAAAATTTCCAGAAAAAGAGCAACTTGCTCTCAAAATTCAGGCCTGTCAAAGCCCCACCTAATTCCACTTTCAAGCTGTCCTTTCAGGACATATACACAGGGGTAAAATACCCAACCTACTGAGGTCTGTTAAATGACAAGAAGGTTAATTACATGACCTCTAAAATAACAATTTGAGAGGAGGCGATCTGCACTCCTAATACACTTGTTTTTAAAACATAATCTGGCTCTAGGCCACTAATGCAAGGGCTAATCCCATACTACGGAGGTGACATTAGAAAAGAACAATTTACATTATATTAAGGAAGAATCGATTGTAAAAAAAATAAGTTCACCTCAAAACAATATGATTGGGAGCTCGAGAGGGTTAAGCACTCTCTATCCCGATATGCAGTTTAAAAGATGGAATAGATACAAGTTTCTTTACATTTTAAGGAAGGTTACATAATGGAAAAACTTCGGACCCGCCCCGAGAGTTAAACTGCTGAGCAAGCAAGAAAAGAAGTAATTAATAGGCCATTACCTGGTTGTTGACTGTCGCCGAAGAAAGAGGCGCTTCCCGCCCCCTGCTATGTACTTTACACACGAAAAGATGGAACAGAAGTGGCCCGGAGACCGTAAAATCAGCAGTTTATATACTCTCGCGGAAAGTTCGAGGCGTTAGGGGAATGAGAACACCCTCCCACAAACTCTTTATTGGGTAGGATACAGCAACATATTCAAGTTGGGGGAAGATACATCCGATTGGTCAGAAATTAATGAAAGAAATTCGGGATTGGCTAAATTTAAAACAAGGGGAAAGAAAGGGTTAATATTGCCAACTTAAACAATGACAGAAGGAAATTTAACAAAGCACAAACTTTTGAAATTAAATTTTCTCCAAAAGAACAGTTCTTTTTCTTCGCACTAGGGTGCACTATTGTAGTTCTTCAGTAGTGTCCTCTAGAAGAGAAAGTTCACACTTCTTACTACCGGTAAAACAAAAATACATCAAAAGTGGCACAGTTCAAAAACTCCAAACTTTCCAAGTAGTGACATCTTCCGAGAAACTTGAAAATTAATACCGTCGATAAAGTTCAGACTTCCTCCAGCAGAGGAGTTTCAATGTGCGCACATTTTAAATTAGCGGCGTGGAGGTGTACCGCCCGGTACAATTATTATTATTATTATTATTATTATTATTATTATTATTATTATTATTATTATTATTATTATTATTATTATTATCCAATTCTTCAAAATTTACGCGCACGCACATAGTCTCAGAAATCTGTACCTGGTAAAAGTGTTAGCTCAATACTCACTAACGCCAGTCTTCTCACATTGTCCCACGTCGCACAGCTACAGTGTTGTCCCTCATCGCTCAGCTGCGCTGTTCCGTCAGTCCACACGCAGCACTCCGTCGACATTGTAATACACTAATTCAGTGTTCACAGAAGTGCACGCACTTCACAGAAATATCCTCAGCTATACGTACACTCCACTGAACCCGTGACTCAATCGCTCTCTGACTGCGCTCGAATTGAACCGTCCCAATCTCGTCCGACCTGTCTTTTATGGGGGGGTCCTGGCCCTTCCAGATACGTCGGACCGGGAGCAACCCCTCTATCTCTCTGGAAATCGAAAGCTCTGATTTTCTATCTCGATATCAAGAAGTTCTTGAAATAGTGACGGTAGTAGTGGTGGTAGCGGGAGCTGGCCTTGTGTGCACAGCTTGTCTGTGAATGGTCACGAGAAGTGCGAGAGGGTGGGGTGGTTGGGGGCCAGGCTGTCATCCTCTTCTCAAGGACTCACATCAAAATGACGGACAGCGTCACAGTATATTCAATCTTGCGATGGACACTAAATCGAGTTGATGAGAAGAGAATGATTTGGTCAAATTTGACCAGAATAAGGGATAGATAATTGGACACATCATGAAAATCCCAGTACACGTTCAGTTCATTTTGAGGGAAGTGTATGGGGTATGAACGGCAGGGGTAGACCAAACATGAACATGACAATCAGAATAATGTAGATGTAGTATACCCTACAGGGCATAAAACAATAATGGATTACAGAACTTACCTGCTTACCTGTCCGTAAATAACTGCACCAGCCTTGTTGCAACCGGCAGATGGGCGTTTTGGGTTCTTGTGACGAGAGTATCGTTGGACAGGGATACTACACTATTAATTTTCATTACGGAAATGAGGAACTCCACTGCTATTTGACTCTTTACTAGACAAAGCATAGTCGATTGAAATTTAAAAAAAAATGGTTATCACAATACCTCCTTTACAATGGATCGCACTCGTAGTGCAAAGATAACTGCCGTAAAGGCTTACATTTATAAGTTACAAAAATAAAAATGAGATGACGTTACGGTAATTTACAAAGATAAAATCATGTGATGACTCGGTGCAGGCGAGTAAATCCGTGAACCAATCCTGTATCCCTCTTTAGGGAACCACCATTTGACCTACATACATACATACATACATACATACATACATACATACATACATACATACATTATCATTATAGACTGTTATGCCTTTCAGCGTTCAGTCTGCAAGCCTCTGAGAATTTACTAAACGTCGCCACAATCCTCGATTTGCAACTAGTGTTGTGGCCTCATTTAGTTCTATACCTCTTATCTTTAAATCGTTAGAAACAGAGTCTAACCATCGTCGTCTTGGTCTCCCTCTACTTCTCTTACCCTCCATAACAGTGTCCATTATTCTCCTAGGTAACCTATCCTCCTCCATTCGCCTCACATGACCCCACCACCGAAGCCGGTTTATGCGTACAGCTTCATCCATCGAGTTCATTCCTAAATTAGCCTTTATCTCCTCATTCCGAGTACCCTCCTGCCATTGTTCCCACCTGTTTGTACCAGCAATCATTCTTGCTACTTTCATGTCTGTTACTTCTAACTTATGAATAAGATATCCTGAGTCCACCCAGCTTTCACTCCCGTAAAGCAAAGTTGGTCTGAAAACAGACCGATGTAAAGATAGTTTCGTCTGGGAGCTGACTTCCTTCTTACAGAATACTGCTGATCGCTACTGCGAGCTCACTGCATTAGCTTTACTACACCTTGATTCAATCTCGCTTACTATATTACCATCCTGGGCAAAAAACACAACCTAAATACTTGAAATTATCGACCTGTTCTAGCTTTGTATCACCAATCTGACATTCAATTCTGTTGAATTTCTTACCTACTGACATCAATTTAGTCTTCGAGAGGCTAATTTTCATACCATACTCATTGCACCTATTTTCAAGTTCTAAGATGTTAGACTGCAGGCTTTCGGCACAGTCTGCCATTAAGACCAAGTCGTCAGCATAGGCCAAACTATTTACTACATTTCCACCTAACTGAATCCCTCCCTGCCATTTTATACCTTTCAGCATATGATCCATGTAAACTACAAACAGCAAAGGTGAAAGATTACAGCCTTGTCTAACTCCTGTAAGTACCCTGAACCAAGAACTCATTCTACCATCAATTCTCACTGAAGCCCAATTGTCAACATAAATGCCTTTGATTGCTTTTAATAATCTACCTTTAACTCCAACCTACAAAAAAAAATAATAATAATAACATGATGCCAGAATTAGGGACGTTCCGCAGAAATAAAGCTACCACTAATGTTCCCTCACATTTTGGGGGAAATATTTACATATAAACAGCAACTCCGCATGTTACAAACGACGACCAAAATAAACCAAACATTAAAGCATATGTTACATGACTACATATAAAAATTCATAGGGATGTGAACCCGCATCCACTGAGTAATCTTTATACTTACTAGATAAACTAATAGTCAGAATCCACTAGTACCAAGATATTACATATACACGTGCACATCAATATTGACAAGTAAGTGGAAAAGAAAAGAGAAACAAAATGAAGGAATCGTTGTCACAAATAACTCTCGGCCTGAAAGAACGAATCTCTTACAACAGTTGGCTTTTAAAAATGGCTGCGACCCCCCCCCCCCGAATGCAGTGTTGGGCCAATGACCTGGTTGTATAGTCAGAAAAGCCTCCCCCATCGCACAAAAATATCGTAAACAAAGCTACCAGTGCCCTGGTTTCTCTGCGTTCTGGACTCAATATCCCAAGAGGCCTTTCAATTTCGTCTACCCTTGACAAACCTGTAAGCAATAACAGAACTTCATAGAACAAACAAGGAGCCAATTCTCTTTCTGTATATCTGGCTCTAATAACTGACCACCTCGGCCTAATTAATTTCATACAAAGTACTACACACTACTATTTCTCATAAAATCATGTCCGTCTATACTTATGACGTGCCTGGTACTCTCTAGGTCCAAGGTTCAAGTCCATGTTTGGCAGAGTGAAACGGAGTCAAAGATTTTAATGGCACTGCATACAACGTGGTTTTAATTTCACCAGGATTCAATCAAATAGATACATGCATATAAATCATACTCAGACAGCATGCAAACCCTACGTTACGCAGATCTATCTATCCTTCCAAATAGAGAGAATGATATACTAATCCATATGATCCTTACGTACAAGAAAATTGTATCCGACGACAAATACTAAGGAATATAGTGATCTAATATTCACTAAAACAACCTTAAGTAACACTTGGCACTCTTCCTCCACCACGTAACATAACTCCCGTTGTTATTCCTTACATACAAACATGTATACCTTAAAATGTTAAGGATTTTAAAACCATCGTAATAACTAGCCTGATGGGCTATAATCAAGTCGTATCCTAATATTTACATACTTAATCACTACATTTCTGCGAAACGACCTCCAATCCTAACACATGCTTACAAGTATAGTTCACTTATCTATCATTTGGTGACCTCCTTATACCTCCTTCAGGGTTAGGCTGTGCCTTCTTAGCCCATCATGGTAGCGATGTGGTCCTGGGTCGATCCTCTTAGTCCAGTCTCCATGGATAGCCCGTTCATGAGGCCGTCTTCTTGAGGGATGACTCGTTCATGAGGCCGTCTTCTTGAGGTTGTGGTCGGAAGGTCCCGTATCACCCGTCTCTTGAAACACGGCACAGGTGTTCACTGGAATGAAATGCCTACTTTATTAACAGCACAGCACTACCGGTATTTTCATTTAATTTCGGGGGCATAAATCAATACTGACGATCTGCGACGTTAAAAATCATTGTTCCCCTTTAGCTGCTTAACCGCGCACTTATGTATATAGGCAATATATCTGCGATCTGAAATCAGCAACCTAATCGGTCGAACAAATTGTCATTATCTCATGCTCGACTGATTCTGAATCGTAAGTCTAGCGGGAATAACACAAATGGCTTTAGTTTATACTTGCACTTCTTCCGCACTTCGCGATCTATTTGCGCAGTTACCCGTACCGCTTCGTGATGAAGTCTATGTGTACGTCATTGTCTACAATCGGATAATTAGGCACTCGCGACAGCACTGTAAAGCGTCTAAGTACAATCATACAATTAAACAATTACTGCAAAGTTTATGGATCATTGATCCGCTGAACAAATGTTAGCACAACTGCACTAAAGTAATCACAGTATTTGTCCTAAGCAAAGGTTCCTGGTGCAAATACAGACAGACATGCGACACGGACTAGCAGCAATCTCACCGTCGAATAAACAACCTCCCTCCACACCTATCAGCTCTTATAGGGTCCAAAAAGCGAAGCGACGCCAGGGAAACTCCCTCGAAACCCTCTTGAGTTAGGTATGCAGCCACTAAACAGTTTCCCATGGTGGTCGGATTATTACGAAGTTATTAATCTCGTTACTTGTTAACGGCGTAAAACGTATCATTGGCTTCTTAAAATTCTGGAGATAATTTTCATTTTTATATTATTCTGGAAAACCTTCAAATAGAGGAGATAGTACTCGATTCCCGTGATGTGGTGAACCTGACTACTCCCGCTTAAAATATTTTTAGGGTGGTATGGTACTTCCCAAAAGAAAATTCTTATCTCTCTTTCCTTCTTCAACGTATCTTCTGTTTCACTCATGCATAGCCACACGCTGCCTAGGGAATCACCTCCTAAGTTCCCGCATTCTATACGGCATCACGCCTTTAGTTTGGTGTCATGTTGCTTAATGTTTCATCTGCGTTAACCGAGGTTGATAGCTGCACTCGCTTGAGTTTGGCAAGTATCCAGTATTCGGGAGATAGCAGGTTCGAACCCCACTGTCGGCAGCCCTGAAAATGGTTTCCCGTGGTTTCCCATTTTCACACCAGGCAAATGCTGGGGCTGTACCTTAACTAAGGCCAAGGCCGCTTCCTTCCCACTCCTAGCCCTTTCCTCTCCCATCGTCGCCATAAGACCTACCTGTGTCGGTGCGACGTAAAGCAACTAGCATCTGCGTTAAATATCGCTTATTAAAGAATGAACAGTTCAGTAGGATATTATATTAGTTACTTCTACTACTTTTACCATTCCTTAGTGGGGTCGTGGTTGTAAACTGAGTTGCACTTGTGGACTTGGCCCTGTTTTATGACACGGTGCCCTTCTTGATGCTAACGTGACATGGAAAAACCGCATTCACTTATGCCCGATGCTTCGGTGGTTAGTAGTGCAGTGTGTTGTGTGAATATGACGAAGTGGGTATCGAGGAAATAACTAGTTTCCGTTAAAATCCCCAATCTGGCTGGAAATCGAGCCCGGAACCCACTGAAAGGAACGTCGAGCCGCGGACCATTCAGCAGGACAGAGTAGATGTGTAGAAATGAGAAGGCTAACATGGAATAATGTGCGATGGAGGGCTGCATTTAATTAGTCTATCGACTGACGACCCAAACAACGAAAACAGCTACGACAACAACGAAACGATGGTTGTTACTTTGTGATGTAGCTGCATTGTACAGTTCATAGTTTACGATGTACTTGCTTTCAACATGAGGAGAGCACAGCTTTAACATTGTGAATAAAGTAAGCGACGTGTTACCTTGACCCAGGCAAAGCCACATTTATAAACATGGACGTCCAAGAACCACGTGGTAAGACAAGGAAGGGATCGTGCCCTTGGAGTGTCATACATCATATCTCCTTACACGAATGAAAAATATATCATTAAAATATGTAAACACGTAACTTCCATTAAGTGTACGCGTACATGACGGTAAGTATAATCATAATTACACATTTCGCAATCACCACAATTTGCATACGAATTTATAATACCGGTAATGTGCACTACTTGAAGTGGTTATCCGTAGTATCACGTGGGATGAATTCTGATTGACTCTGACACTGACCAACTCTGTTAGAAAGAACAGAAATAAAGAAATAAGAGATTGTGATCTCCTGTTATAACAATAAGATCAGTATTATTAAGAAAAATCAACTTTCATCCTATTAGGTCGTGTTCCGTACATATAGTATATATTGTAGTGGTGTTAAAGACATCGAGAGATTGTGAGTTTGGATCCCACTGGTGTCAATGTTGAAATCATTTCTTATCAGGCAAATTAGGGATCCCCATACTACGAAAAACGTAAAATTAAGCAATTTCCTCAATTGTGCCCAAAGTTGAGCGGATAAAGATCCTAAAAAGGTTTCATATTGTGGGACTTTGATAACTCTATCAAACTAAAAGAACGAATTTCTAAAACCACTTCCGGCCTAAATGCAGTTCCGGAAAAATCCTAAAATAGCTCGTCTTTTTTACTCATTTTCTTTTCCATTCAAATTCTAGCCAAATTAACGTTCTTACATAATTCTTCCTGTAATGTGTCCCTTCGTTTAATACTATTATCAGGCATTTTTGGATTTTTTGAGAAATGCTATTTGCTTTACGTCGCACCGACACAGATAAGTCTTATGGCGACGATGGGATAGGGAAGGCCTAGGATTGGGAAGGAAACGGCCGTGGCCTTAATTAAGGTACAGCCCAGCATTTGCCTGGTGTGAAAATGGGAAACCACGGAAACCATCTTCAGGGCTGCGGACAGTGGGATTCGAACCCACCATCTCCCGAACACTGGATACTGGCCGCACTAAACGACTGCAGCTATCGCCTCGGTATTTTGAAAAATGTTCAACCGACTATAGTTATAAAACAATGCATTCACTCACATTAGCACTCGTAGTGGTAGAAAAAGGAAAACTGCTAATCTAATCGACCGGATAACGATGATTAAGAAAAGGATTGTAATTTTAGGAATAAATATACAATATATTCTGATACTTTAGTTTATTTTATTTACCTAAAATTCGTAGCTCATATCCCTAGGATGTTTTCAATATTGAATTGCTTACCTGAAGGGCTAGAACTGTAGATTTTTGTTCTGCACTTAGCATCTCTCTGGCACCTACTATACTGTATGGGCGGAACAAGACATCCAACACATCCATACCACACCGAGTTATTACTCACATTCCAGGTGCACTACGTTCTACTGAATAAAATGTATTATACACATAGTATTTATCTTTAATTTATAATAAATAAATCTACCAAAACTCTAAAACCCTGCGGCCGTTACAGTAGTGACAGCCTAACGCCTTAATTAAGTTACCGCCCCAGCATTCACCTGGTGTGAAGATGGGAAAACACCGTAAGCCATCTTCAGGACTGCCAACGGCGGGGTTGTAATCCACCATCTCCCGATGCAAGCTAATTGATACGCGACCCTAACAACACGGCTAACTCGCACGGTGCCCCGGGTTCTATTCCCGGCCACGTCGGCGATTTTTATCTGGGTCCGGCGCTTGGCTGGTTTGAGGTCCACAACCTACGTGAGGACGCTTGTGGGAATATTCAAAGGTGAGAGAGTGGTCCCGGTCCAGTAATCCAAAAATAACGACCAAGAGGTTTCGTTACGCTGACCACGCGCAACTTCGTAATTTTCATGATTCGGGCTGAAAAGTAGTCGCTTGGAACGCCAAGTTTCATTAGGCCTGTAGTGCCATGGATTTTGGTTTGGTTTTGTGATATAAAAGAATGCTCGAATATTTTTCTCTATTAATTATTACGTGTTAGAAAGTGTACATTTTAGAAATTTCAAACCGACTAGTAAATATTTCTATATATGAGGGATATAGAAACCAAAACAGGTATGTGCATCATAGTAGTTGACTTTTCACTAATGTGAATAACTCGTAAAACCTCAACTCAGCACCTTCTATTTATAGACACAGTTTTAGTAATAAATACATCATTTAACGTTAAATTACACTGGAAATACACCTGGAAAGCCGCAGGTGACACTGTCCGTTATCAAAATGACTGTATTCTTGTCAAAAACAAGTCACTGCTACCCTGAAGCAGAGATTGCCTAGTCATGGCCAAATGGAATATGCAACTAAAAATAATCGAACATCGTAAAGCTAAGAAACCATCAACAAAGATGTTTATATACAGAAAACAAACGAATGGACCAAAAAATGAAGAACTGCAATGATACACCATTAAAGAAGGCTTGCTAGGTGTAGCTCATGAACTATTGGGAACAAGAAGACTGGAACCAAGAAAACCGTGGATTACCAGGGAAATATTGGATGTGAAAAAAATGAGTGCAGGGGAGGTAACACAGCAGAAAGCCAAGATTGCAACAAAAAACAGGCAAATATCAAATTACAACTCTGTGTATAAAAGCGAAGAAGCGTGGATTGTCGAGGTATCTGAGAGAATATCAGAAAATATATTCTTGAAGGAAGAACGGACAGAGCATGTAGGAACATTCAAATATTAAACTGAAAATCTAAACCGAAGAATTCCTTAATATGAGATAAAATTAGGTAGCTCTTAACGATGACATCAGTGCATGGTGGAAGAAATACATGAACAACTGTATGATGGAGAAAATGTACTGAAGGACCTAAGGTGTATTGAACTGAAACATGAAGTAGAAAAAGATGACAAAGATCCTGCAGTCAAAAGGAGGGAGTCTGAATCAGCATTTTGATGATTACAGGAAAATAAAGCGACCGGTCCAGATAACATAGCAGGAGAACTGCTGAAGAATATGGGAGAGAATTTGAATGAACTTCTATAAGCCATGATATGCAGATGCTTTGAAAATGCTGAAATTCAAGAAGGCTTCATTAAAAGCAGTATGGTTATGATACCAAAGAAGGGAATTAGAGTGGAATGCTCCGATCACAGAATCGTACCTCTGCTCTCTCTCATGCACCGAAAAGACTGCTGTAAATAATAAAAACGGGATTAATAACAAATTAAACTAACAATCTGATCAGGAGCAGTTTTGATTTAGGACAGGAATGGGAATAAGTGAAACAATTTTGACTCTCCGAACAGTTTTAGAAAGGAGGTTGGAGAAGAGCAGAAACACCTATGTAGCTTTTGTAGATATGAAAAAAGGCTTTTGATAACGTGAGTCGTGACAAACTATTAAAAATTCTTAAAGCTACAGGTTTGGACTGAAAAGAGCTACTACGACTCTATGATGGACAGACCAGGATGATAGGTATCGGAGCAAGTAACCGGAGAGCAAAAATCAGAAAAGACGTAAGGCAGGGTTGCTTTCTCTCACCGGACCTCTCTAATGTATTCATTGAGAAAGTCATAAGCAAGTTTAAGGCGAGTACAAAAAAAGTTAAAATGCACACCATA
The DNA here is from genome assembly GCF_040414725.1 of Anabrus simplex. Lineage (NCBI taxonomy): Eukaryota > Metazoa > Arthropoda > Insecta > Orthoptera > Tettigoniidae > Anabrus > Anabrus simplex. Next base: position 75,043,866 of record NC_090265.1, on the reverse strand, counting down.
CAGAATGCATTCGATTTGCAGATGACAAGGCAATTAATTGTAGCAGACTTCGAGAAGGAGTTGTTCAAGGTGCTGAATGTATTATCAGCGTTGTCAAATTCACTCTTAAACATTAATGTTAAAAAGACCAAGGTATGTTGTGAGTAAACATTCGGAACGTTTTCACAGCAACATCAAGCTTACTGACAAGATAGTGAACCAGGTCACCAGTTTCACTTACCTAGGAAGTCTAATCACTAATGACAAGTGCAGCAAAGAGATCAGAAATCGAATAGCGCTCGCTCGACAGGTGTTTAGTAATCAGAGAAATCTTTTAAACAGTGTAAATTTAGATTTTGTAACTAAGAAGGTATTTGCGATGTCTCTTGTGTAGAGTGTACTACTGTACGGATGTTAATTTTGGACAATCAGAGGTCAGGATAGGAAATGAGTAGAAGCATTTTAGATGTGGGTCTGGAGACGAATGTTACGGATTAAATGGATTGAAAAGAGAACAACCCCCGTATGCTCGGGTTCGATTCCTGGCTCTGCAGGCTTGAGTAATTATAATATCATTCCTACAGTGATGTTGGAATAACATTGTGTGCAATTTGAAAAGTGGTACGAGGGCTGGAACGGGGTCCACTCGGCCTCGGGAGGTCAACTGAGTAGAGAGAATTCAATTCCCTCTTCTGCCATCCTCGAAGTGGTCTTCCATGGTTTCCCACTTTTCCTCCAGGCAAATGCCGGGATTGCACCTAACTTAAGGCCACAGCCGCTTCCTTCCCTCTTCCTTGTCTATCCCTTCCAATCATTCCATCCTCCACAAGGCTCCTGTTCAGCAAAGCAAGTGAGGCTGCCTGAGCAAGGTACTGGTCCTCCACCTCAGTTGTATCTTCCGACCCAAAGTCTCGCGCTCCAGGTTACTGCCCTTGAGGTGGTGGAGGTGTCATCCCTCACTGAGTTCGAGGGAAAAACCAGTTCTGAAGGGTAAAATATTAAGAAATGAAGGAAATGGAACTAACAAAAGCATTCTGCAAAATATTGAAGGGAAACCAGAGAAGTAGACTAAAATTCACTGTCCATTTTTTGCGACATAATACTTTTCTAAGGGAAATTCACGAGAGAGAAATGCTGAGGACCAACGAGGAGTTGCTTCAAGTCTTGGCACACAATTTTCATTATGGCCTTTAGACACTGATGATGATGATGATGATGATGATGATGATGATGATGATAATGATGACAGATTTAGTCTTTTATCTGTCACCTTTCGATCTTTTATACTCACTTGTATCCATGACTTTTAGAAGGAAAGTATATTGATTTAATTTTACTATTATATGTGTTCCGAGGTATCTGTGGAACAGCAGAGGTGAAAGAAGGTGCTGGAAGGAATAGGTCTCAACTTACGAAATTGAAGTTAATTTAAAACTTTAACAAAGGTTATATTCTATTTTCAAGATAAATAGATAACAAGTACAACAGGTACCCAGTAGCATATCAACAAATTAAGAAGGTACAATTACAGTTTGTTACAGGATTTGGGCTTCGAGCCCCAGACTCACAATCCTTGAGCAATGAGCTCAACTTTACCTATGTACAAGGTTCAACAAAGGGGCAGAAAACCCCAATCATGCCAAGGAGCACTTGCTCCCAATTACCCAGTAAAGCCTCCTCAAGGCATACAGAAAATCCACTTTTAAGAAAGAGCAAACCCGCTCTCAAAATTCAAGCCTATTCAAAGGCCACACCAAACTCCACCTTTAATCTGCCCTCCAGGCACAGAAGAACAGGGGTAATAATACCCAACCTACTGAGGCCTATATCAGTAAAGAAACAGGTCAATTACATGGCCCAAAATACCAACTTGACTGGAGGCGTAACTTGCACTCCTAATACACTTTTAAAACCTACTTGGCACTAGGCCGCATACACAAGGGCTAATCCCATACTAAAGAGGTGACTTGTATAAGAAGACTTAATTACATTAAGAAAGGAAGAAACGGTTGTGAAAATAAAGTCACCTCAAAACAATAGGAGTGGGAGCTCGAGAGGGTTTAGCACTCTCTATCCCAATTTATAGTTAAAAAGCTCAAAATTTACCAAATGTCTATTACATTTAAAAGATAGGTTACATTAGAAAGGTTTCGAACCTGCCCCGAGGGTTAAACTGCTGAGCTAGCAAAAAATAAAGTTATTAAAAGGCCATTACCTTATGGATGAACTGCTGCCCGAAGAAAGAGGCGCTTCCCGCCCCCGGCTACATAATCACACTAGGAAAGATGTTACTGAAGTGGCGAGGAGACCAGAAAATCAGCAGTTTATATACCCTCGCGGAAAATTCGAGACGTTTCATGAATGATAGGACACACCCACAGCAGTTTATTGGTTACAGAACACAGTTACAGAGCAGGTTGGGGAAGAAAGCCCCGATTGGCCGAAAATTATTTTAAGAAATTCGGGATTGGCTACTTTCAAAACTGGCGGAAACAGAGATTAATATTGCCAACCCAAAAGATGAAAGAAAAAAATTAACAAAGAACAAACTTAGGGATATAGAATTTCTTCAAAAAACAGTTCCTTCACTTCGCACTAGGGTGCACAATTATAGTTCTTAAGTAGTGCCATCTAGAAGAGAATGTTCACACTTCTTGCTACAGAGCAAACAAACATAAATCGAAAAAGACACAGTTCAGAACTCTTCAAAATTTACAATAGCAGCATCTTCTGAGAAACCTTAGAATTAATATGGTTGTTAGAGTGCAGGCTTTCTCCAGTAGAGGAGTTTCAATTGGCGCAATGTTTGAATTAGCGGCGTGGAGGTGTACCGCCCGGTACAATATGTATTGAAAGCACCATGTGCAGCTTTGATATCAGGCATTGTCAGTGAGCAGCTTTTATAAAAGTTGAGAGGTCTTCTCTCTATTACCACATAGTGGATAAGGTGATAGGATCGTTGCCTTGTATAAGTAACAAATGATTATTGAAATATAGAGTAAAAATAAAAAAATAAAAATCTGCAGGCTGGAGTAATTATAATATCATTCCTACAGCGATGTTGGAATAACATTGTGATGCCAGTGCTTAGGCTGCCTGTCTGCTTTATGTAAATCCCATGAGGTAATTGCCATTTTTTAATGTCCTACGGTTGGAATAATATTCTGATAACGTAAGCCAGTTGTTTGTTTTATGAGAAACGTACACAATTATCTTTATTGTAAATTTCCTATAACTTATCTGTAATAGCATTGTGGTAACTTCGGGGGATTTTGAAGGATTACTTCGAAGTTTTCTTCCTCTTCCTTTCGAAGAAGGCTTCACTCCTTCGGCAATACCAATTAATTTAATAAAAAAGTAATAAGCACTATTACATTTTTTACTGAAATCTACTAGAAGCTTCCTTGTAATCAACGACAAGAAAGGTCCAGTCACATGGCGCGGCAGACGACAGCTGGCAGTCATGTGACCCCAATGGCTGCGCCCAGATTTGCCGTTAGTATATATCTGTTTTATGAATCTCACCGCCCTACAAATTTTATAGCTTCTTGCTTCAAAATCAGGTTTTAAACTGTAACAACATTTAACGTGTCGCATTTTGCCTCTTACTATGTACTCAACAGATGTATCCGGCTGGATTAGACAAAAACATTATGTATAGAATTCCATATGTATCAAAGATGTCAGATATCTGCTTTTTACTATTTGTTTAAAGTTTGTTTACGTCGCACTGACATAGATAGGTCTTATGGCGATGGTGGGATAAGAATGGATAGGAGTAGGAAGGAAACGGCTTTGGCCTTAATTAAGGTACAGCACCAACATTTGAGAAAGTGTTCTATGTTTATGGACCCCTCTGAAGCACACTTCCTGCTGTTTATAGCTAAGATCCTATTCGCCCATGTTTTATGAAAATCTTCCAATTGATGCTCTAACAGACAACATTGGGAAATTGGGAAACAAAATGAAAACCATCTTCAGGGCTACCAACAGTAGGGTTCGAACCCACTATTTCCCAAATGCAAGCTCACAGCCTAACAGCATGGCCAGCTTGCTCTGTAATATCTGTTTTTGTTTCTACAACCCTCATTAAAATCTTCCTTTGTGTCTGTGCTTTTTGACTACTAACCAGATGCTTAATATTTATACCGGACTGGACAAACAATCGCCTATGTCGTGTTCAGTTTATTCTTTTGTCCATCTGTTAGTTAGTTAGTTAGCTAGTTAGGGTTTTGTCTGTTCGTTTGTTCGTCTATCTGTCTGTTACAGCATCACGGGGAAAACCGATTGGAAGATTTTCATGAAACTTTGGCGAATAGCATCTTAGCTATAAACAGCAGGAGGGGTGCTTCACAAGGGTCTATAAACATAAAATTCCATGTCTGTCGCTTGCGAATGGTTTTGTAAGACAATTGCTAACGCCAATATTTAATCTGAATATCACATACAAATAATTTTTTCCTTGTTTGTAATCTTTTCCGAATCAGTGAGGGATAAAGATAATATCAGGGAGTGGTCCAAATTCGATGGATCTCTCTGTAGCCTATCTCACGACCAGTAATACACGAGTTACTGGTAGCATTCTGATGTATTTCTATTATATTTTGTTAAGAAGGAAGCTGTACTTTCCATTGTTGACTCAGTTAAATGTAATTTAAAAGCTTTTCAATCTGTCAAACACACAAGTTCATTATAAATATTACACTATAACGTGCATGTCATTGTCCGACTCGTTGGGTGAACGGTCAGCGTACTGGCCTTCGGTTCAGAGGGTCCCGGGTTCGATTCCCGGCCGGGTCGGGGATTTTAATCGTCTCTGATTAATTCTTCTAGCCCGGGGACTGGGTGTTTGTGTTTGTCCCAACACTTTCCTCTTCATATTCACACAACACACTACACTACCAACCACCACAGAAACACGCAATAGTGATTACATCCCTTCATATAGGGTTGGCGTCAGGAAGGGCATCCGGCCGTAAAACAGGGCCAAATCCACATGTGCGACACAGTTCGCACCCGCGACCCCACAGGTGTGGGATAAGCGGTAGAAAAAGAAGAAAGAAGAAGAAGAACGTGCATGTCATTATATGTATTTTTTGTTACAGTATTTGCTTTACGTCGCACCGACACAGATAGGTCTTATGGAGACGATGAGGAAGGAAGGGTCTAGGAGTGGGAAGGAAGTGACCGTGGCAGTAATTAAGGTACAGCCCCAGCATTTGCCTGGTGTTAAAATGGGAAACCACGGAAAACCATCTTCAGGGCTGCCGACAGTGGGGTTCCAACCCACTATCTCCCGATTACTGGATACTGGCCGCACTTAAGCGACTGCAGCTGTCGAGCTTATATTCCTTGTTTCAAAATCTGTCTTTTCCCCGGTATGTTATAGTGTAATGTTTATTTTGAACTTGTGTGTTCTGTATATTGGAAAGCTTTCAAATTACAAATTATTTTTCATCATCACCGAGCTCGATGGTTTTCCGTGGTTTCCCATTTTCACACCAGGCAAATGCTGGGGCTGTACCTTAATTAAGGCCACGGCCGCTTCCTTCCCACTCCTAGCCCTTTCCTGTCCTATCGTCGCCGTAAGACCTATCTGTGTCGGTGCGACGTAAAACGACTAGCAAAAAAAAATTAATCATAAAATTTTACTGCAGATTTGATATCCACGGTTCTAATTTCGGTCCAAGTCAATCATGTGGTACTCATGAAATGAGTAGTCGCGTACGGTTGATTCGATTCAACGTAAAACGGGATGGCGTGTGGCTACGATCATGTAAAACTACAAACACTCTTCCTCTTCCAAAGGAAGACCACACTGTGTGTACATCCAATATGAAGCTGATCTTACGAATAGTTGAAATATACTCTGAATTCAGTGGTAGTATATAACGTGTTTTGGTGTACTTGAATAGGTTATGGAGATGTGCATACAAATAAAGCAAACATTGGTACAGAACTACCGAGCTCGATAGCTGCAGTCGCTTAAGTGCGGCCAGTATCCAGTATTCGGGAGATCGTGGGTTCGAACCACATTGTCGGCAGCCCTGAAGATGGTTTTCCGTGGTTTCCCATTTTCACACCAGGCAAATGCTGGGGCTGTACCTTAATTAAGGTCACGGCCGCTTCCTTCCCACTCCCAGACCTTCCTTGTCCCATCGTCGCCATAAGACCCATCTGTGTCTGTGCGACGTAAAGCAAGTAGCAAAAAAAAAAAAAAAAAAGGCACAGAACTAATGTACGAAGTCTGTATTCAGTTAAAGATAGATGAAAATAAACAATCAAGAAAATATGATGACGTAGTTCCCGGGATTTTACATAATTGGGTGTGTTCAATTATGGGTGGAAAATTATCGTCTTGAAACATACAATAAAAACAAAAGTAAACATCCTAGTAAATTAGTTTATTTGTCGCCGCAGGTATTGAGACCACCATACAAGTAACCACAACAGTCTTATTTACAACATGTTTAGCTGAAAGTAACTCTTAAAATTTACCAAAATCGAATTTTTTAATTAGGAAATTTTTTTCCTAGATTATGAATGTATTCTGTATCTTCAGAATCAAATTCAAATTTTGACATTTACTTTGTACAGACAATTATAATTTAAGGAATAGTTCTTGAATAAGAGATCCTGTACTGAGAGGAATTAGAAAAATGCAGCGATCAATGCTGTTTTCAGCAGTGATAGTATAAAAATCATCATCATCATCAACATCATCACCGGTTCTCTGTCTATCAGCAGCTTTTCGCATGATAATTCCAAGACCCCCATACTACAAAAAGAGTAACATTGAGCAATTTCCTCAATTATGCCGAAAGTTGAAGGGCTAAAGGGCCCGGAAAGGTTTCAAATTTTGAGTCTTGGATAACTCTATCAAACTGAAAAACAAATTTCGAAAGCCACTTCCGGCCTAAATGCAGTTCTGGAAAATCTTCCAAAAACGAATCTTAGCCATATTTACTTATTTACACAATTCATTCTGTAATCTGTTCCATGGTTCAATATAACCTCAAGCGGTTTATTTTTTATTTTTTTTTGAAAAATGTCCACTCCGCATGTGGTTATAAGGGCTTAAGTGAAACTCTGCATTGACTCGCATTAGCGCTCGTATGTGTAGAAAAAGGCAAACTGATAATCTAATCGACCAGATACCGATTAAGGAAAGGATTGTAATTTTAAGAATAAATATGGAATATATTCTTATACTTGATTATATTTTATTCTTCGAAAATTCTTAGCTCATATCTCTAGGATATTGTCAACATTGATTTGCTTGCCTGAAGGCATTGCCTGTGGATTTTTTCATCTTTAATGTGTACTGTTAAGAAAGGGCCCACTTCAGCGGTGCAGTTGATTTTATAAATCAGAATTGGAGTTAAGCGGTGTTTTTACGAACCAATAAGCGTTATGTGATGGACTATGGAAGGTAAAGTAGACCAGTTCAATGGCAGGCTTCGGAGACTACATACAACTATTCCTCTGACACTGATTACTACGCCTCTTCGCCTGGGTAATACCCACTTACTTGTTCATGGAAAATTCCTTTAACTAGTTACTGCCATGCCACCTTCATAGCTGAGAGTAGTCTCGTAACCTCGGTTCACGATAGGAATGTAAATCTGTTCCGTTCGGAGATGAAGGAGTTTATTTCCTGTGCTAAGAGTGGCCCTGCTAACGAGAGAACTTTTTGTATTGGACTGGAGAGATGTCAACGAAACTTAGGTGAATGCCGAATTAACTTATCCTAAATTTAATGCTAGGAATTATTATCGCACTCAAGCAAGTATACTGTCGTAATTAATCGAGGGAGTGTAGTTGGACTGCTAAGGAAATTACCAATGACGTAGAATGACCTCGTGCATGCAGTGGAGAAATGTACCGACAGTTCTATTTTAAAACATAAATCTTCGAAACGAAAATGTGATTTTGAAAATCGCAGAAGAATTTCAGTCTACAAACCTATCCTTCTAAAACAAGTACAGGATATAAATGCATCGAAACTAATATTTCTGTATCGTATAAAATTCATTATTATTATTATTATTATTATTATTATTATTATTATTATTATTATTATTATTATTATTATTATTATTATTATTAAGAAGCACAGTGTGCATACCTTGTGTATTATTTAACGGAAGCAAAAAATATTATATAATATGAAACCATGGCCATTTGTATAAAAACGTGCACAAACGAGGAAACTGCCGGATTCCCTCGTCCTATTTTCAGACACTTTGGCCAAGGTCTAGCATTCAACTCCTTATAATACCACACGTAGCGCAGAGTATTTAACAGTTCTATACTTCTGATGAAAGATTAGGTCTCAACAACAGAACAAATGCCCCATCTTGAATTTTTATTCTAATGCTAATCTCCGTGAAAATCAATAATAATAATAATAATAATAATAATAATAATAATAATAATAATAATAATAATAATAATAATAATAATAATACAGTAATAACTATAGTAATAATAATAGTTATATGACCCACTGTTTTCGGCGAAGCCAAGGTGCCTGAAGTTTGTTCGCATGAGTTATTTTACGTCAGGTTGACGTACACTCACGTTCATAAAAAACATAATACCTTCAAAGATTAGAGATAAGAAATTCATATTCACAGGACATATTCATTAGTATGTTCTGCAGAAACGATTAGCATATATGTCACCTATGTTAAGCATGTACCCTGTTGCCTAGTAGGCACTGGGACCTCCATGGGCACTGATAACTTGTTCCATGCGTGATGACATCGACGTGGATAAGGCGCGAATGGCATCCTGGGGTATAGCCATCCATGCTGCATTCACCTGGTTTCACAGTTCATCTTTGGTGGCATTGGGTCACAGGGCCGCACACGTCGTTTCACCATATCCTACACATTTTCGATTGGCGACAAGTCTGGTGATTGGGTGGGCCAGAGCAACAGTCTAGCATCCTGTGACAACAAGAAGGCACGTGTTCTTGCAGCAACATGTGGTCACGCATTGTCCTGGTGAAATATGGCGTCTGGGGTGTCGTGCAGAAAGGGTATGGCTTCGGGTCGCAGGATGTCAATCACGTAGATCAAACTGGGCCATGGACACGCAGCAACTATGATTTTCGGTTGTATCCAATAGCACCCCAAACCATAAGGCCTTGAGTTGGCGCTGTATGTCTTGTGCGAATGCAGTCAATGTGATGTCTCTCCTCCCTGACTGCGGTGAACCAAAATGCGGCCGTCATTTTCAAACAATCAGAATTTGGATTCGCCCGAAAACTCTATCTGCTGCCATTCCTGTCTCCAGTGACGTCGTTCCATACATCATTGCAATCTAGCATATTTATACACATAAGTCGAAGATAGGCGGAGAATGGACGACGCGCCGGTAACTCAGACCGTAATAAACGACGATGGACTGTTACTCCTGATAGCGTACAATGTCTTACACTATTTCACTATTACGCCAGAGCCGAGGAAGACGCAGATCTGTCCTGCAATGTCATTCGGATGAGGTGTCGATCTTCTCGCGGGGTGGTCTGGTTGGTGCGACCAGACCCATCTCGTCGTGTTCTACCGCCTTCTGTGAACCTTTCTGTACACACCCGTTGCACTGCCGACACACTTCGTCCCACACGAGCAGCAATTTCCTGGATGGATGCATCACATTCTCTCATGCCAATAATGCGCCCTCTTTCAAACTCACTCATTTCACGGTACAGTTCTCGCATACGTTTGCGCTGCTCAATTCACACTGATCCATTACCTTCGGTTTATAGTGACAAAGAGAGCCTCAGGCACATTACCAGTCGGTGGTGTGTCGAGGTATCGATATGGACCTTGAACCTGAGGACCGACATGATTCAAATTCTTCAGAACATACTAATACACATGTCTTGTGAATATGAACTTCCTATCTCTAGTCTTTCAAGGTGTTCCGGTTTTTGTGAACTAGAGTGTATTTTGCAGCGGGATTGTGTCCGCCATCTTGGAATCTGAAACACTCAGCCCAGAGGACCATAATTAGTGATCAAATGTACTGATATTTCGATTAATTAAAGCATTTTGATACATCTGAACCACTTGAAAATTACTCATGAATTCTGCATCCTCACTATTTTGATCACACGATAGCACCTCGTTCGGATACAATGGAAGTAACAGGATCCAGAAATGGAGGTATGTAACGGGTTGGCTCCATTGCCTAATTCATTAATTTATTATTAGCGAGCATCTGGAGGATAGCAAACACAATATGACACATGTTGCCGAGGGACAGTAAATACTTAGTGCAGGTCAAGGCTTAATTGCGCGTAATCAATCTTGAATGGGAGCCAGAAAGCGGTGCCTGAAGGACTATAACATTTTTCCACTTCGACTTTAGTGCCTTTGGCTTCATTTATACCGAGTATTTGCCGCTGCCTTCCCCCTCTCTTAACCCAAGATTATCAGACTCTACTTTCTTGTAATCTGTATAACGCCACAGTAGAAATATTCCGATAAATATCAGAATCATTGTCAACAACACAACTGTATGTATCTTTCAATGAAATTTAATTCAAGCAGCTCTTTAATTTAAATTAAATCAGAGCAAAATGACATTCGAAAATTCCTTGAGAAGCCAGGAATATTTTTATTCTTTGAATAGGGCTGCTTCATTCCCTCTGATATTAGAATATCATGTGATAAACGTCGTTTAACTCGAATTGCTTTTGAAACTGCAGGAGGGAAGATTTTTGAGAAGGCAAGGTGAAAAAAATTGTCTGACATTGATAATTCACATGTAATCACTGTTGAATGTCAAATGATTGTATTGAGATTTTATTGCCACATTGTGGATGGGCGCCTGTCGGTTAGAACACCATGAAATCTATCCATGGAAACAGGAATTTCATGCACTCTCACACTACAGGTAATATACGGCATACATATGGCCATACTCAAGTGTATGGAACAAGCGATATGAGACGAAGTGTGGGATTAAAAAATTGGTAGTTATTAAGACAGGAAGAAGACTGTCACAGATATTGTTGGGTTTTATAATATCGTTTTCACTACTACTACTACTACTACTACTACTACTACTACTACTACTACTAATAATAATAATAATAATAATAATAATAATAATATATATATAATAGCGTATGATCTCGACTGAAAATTGCATATCTTGTGTATTAATGCCACCCGTGTCACTTTCCATTCATCCTGCCAGTTCGGATTGCTTTAGTCAATGCTACGATCAGCGCTTCTGTTAGTGAAACTGAGGTCAAAAAAAAAAAAAAAAAATAGCGTATGGCTTTTAATGCCGGGACGTGTCCGAGGACTTCGGCTCTCCCATAGGCGACCTGCGCGTCGTGATGAGGATGAAGTTATGATGAAGACGACACATACACCCAGTCACTGTGCCAGGGGATTTAAACAATTATGGTTAAAATTACCGATCCTGCCGGAAATTGAACCCCGGACCCCAGTGACCGAAGGCCAGCACGCTGACCATTTAGCCATGGAGCCGGACACTGGAGTGGACTTGGATTCATACTGGAAGTCAAGCCGGTCTCAAGCCAAGTGCAGGTTTACAATACCACCTCGCAAAGCCGAGCGATCTGATTGGCTAACTTCAGCAGCTAGTAATATTATAACTGTGCAAGGTATCGAGTTATTTTTTCAAATCGTTTGTCAGAATGACCAACCCTCTAACGCTCATATACCCCGCTCTCGTTGTTTCCAACCTCCCTACATAGATACGAATTTAACTCAATATCTCTCCAGATGTAAGCACCCGGTGGTGATAGCGATGCTAATTAGTTTATCATGAAACTAGTTTAGATGACAACTAACGATGTGAAACTGCGTAAGTGGGAAAACCTGAGTGAAAGGATTTATTGCTATGTAGGAAAAATCCACAGTTCTAGCCCTTCGTGAAAGCAACTCATTGTTGAAAACATCCTAGGGAGAACAGCTACGAACTTTAGGTAAATAAAATATAATAAAATATGATAATATATTATTTATTTATTCCTAAAAATACAATCCTTTACTTAATCATCGTTATCCGGTCGATTGGATTAGCAGTTTGCCCTTTTCTACCACTACGAGCGCTAATGTGAGTCAATGCAGAGTTTTACTTAAGCCCTTATTACTACATTCGGTGTGGACACTTTCAAAAAAACCCAAAAAAGCCGGAGGGTATTGAAACAAGGAACACATTACGGAAATAATGACTTCTTCTTATTCTTATTTTTACTCGTATTATTATGAATAATATTATTATTATATGAAGTCAGTTACCGAGCTACAGACCTTCTGAAGGAGTATCATCTTGATGGGCTACGTTCCAATTTTGAAATACCCAGTTCACCGCTCTCTAGCAGCGAAAGTGAAATTCTACTAGACAACGATTTCTGTGGTTGAGTTGATTTCATTTTGTCGGAGTCATTGAGTGCGACACTGAAGGTCTTTAATACGCCTAGAAGAATGCCACGGAGTGCCAACATTTTGGACCACCCTCCAGAATACGACAACCTTTGGCCGGAGCAAACTCTGTTCCGACACATGTTTGCAAAAATTAGACCGCGTTGCGTGCTTTCCTGTAATTGAATATTCAATGAGGAAGTACAAAGTAGTTTCAAGGTTCGAAGGATAATGTGTTGCGGGATAGTATGTGCATGCATTTTAGGCAGCTGGTTGTTCATGAAGGATCCAGACAGTCATTTGTATTTAATTTCTTCCACCATTCTTCAAACACACATATGGAACTTATACGTTTCTTTCTTCCACATTCCCCTTCTTGCAGCTCAAATTATACTTAACGATCAGTTTACTGATTACCGAAACAGATGTAAGCAAGATCTTGATCTTGAAATTCTTATATACTTAATAAAACGGCAATAATGCTTTTCTTATTTTCTGCTCAAGCCCGACTATCAGTTCTCATTTTATTCTAGTAGAGTTCTGCTAACGTTCTGTTGATGTTGAGGATGTAATGTAAGGCGGGGATGGCGAGGAGATAACACGCAGCGCCCCAGCGTGTTGGGAAGTAGGAAGAGCACGTGTTAATGACTTAATTACATGGATAATTATAAAAGCTATTGTGCATAATAAACACGATTATAATGCTGGCATTGTGAGATCAAGTTGGCAAGTTCGATTCGGATACAGTCCGGTGGTATCTGAATGTGCTCACGTACATTGCCCCGTGTCTGTACACTTAGGGGCACGTAAAGGAACTCCTGCGGGACAAAATTCCGTCACCTCGACGTTTCCAAATCCCTAAAAGTAGTTATGTGTATATCCAACCAATAGCATTATTATTATTAATAATAAAGTCCTGACTGACTTGTGCGAAACATGTTGCAAAGTGCGTAGGTGGGAAGGTCACAAATAAAGAAGATTGATCTAACCCATGCAGAGCTCCTAGTAGATAATTCTACACTGAAATTACTACGGAAGGTGCAGAAGTTCTGACATGCTCTGATGTATGTAACCAGCGCTTGAAGTTCATAATTTCACTAGTTTGTTGCTTACCTATCGGATAGTGTTCACTCTGTCTCCGCATGTGCAGATTACGATTCCATTACCATTTCATCATAATAAGTCGAATAGCCCTGCTTCAAGCGGAAAAGCCTTGTAGTTTTGTGGGGGAGTAAAATCATTGTTTCGATTTTCTATAAATCCCAATCAGTTCCGAAAATTTGAAATGTTATGGAACTTAAAACCTACCTTTTGACAGAACAGTTATATGCTTTACACGCACCCGATTTAGGGCTAAGTTCACTGGGATATAGAATATAAAACAGTCCGTTAAATATATCTCCCTTATTAGTCCTTCTATAGAAAAAGTGAACACGAAAAAATGTTTTAGAAATTTCCATTAAGGCAGGTAGATTTCCATTAAGTTTGGTCATGTATATATTGTGGGAGTGTAAGATCACTGTTTCAATCTTCCCATAAACCACCAGTTCATTCTAGGATTTAGAAATTATATTGACCCTAAAACCTATCCAAGGGCAGGTGGTTTCCAAATATGAAGTTTGGTAGAAATATATCCAGTGGTTTGCATGTTATAAGAAGTCAGACAAACAGACAAGCCGGCAGACACCAATGCTAAAAAGTATGCAGATGTTCATTATTACACGCGAAATGCCAAAACGCCAAAATATTTAGTGTAAAGACACACGGTCATTATGATTTTATTTATATAGATTAACCAATAAAGAACTGTCCAGGAGAGAACTTCGTGTAGGTGAAATTAAATGTCGTATGGCTTTTAGAGCCGGGATATCCCAGGACGGGTTCGGCTCGCCAGGTGCAGGTCTTTCTATTTGACTCCTGTAGGCGACCTGCGCGTCGTGATGAGGATGAAATTATGATTAAGACAACACATACACCCAGCCCCCGTGCCGTAGGAATTAACCAATTAGGGTTAAAATCCCCGACCAGGCCGGGAATCGAACCCGGGACCCTCTGAATCGAAGGCCAGTACGCTGTCCGTTCAGCCAACGAGTCGGACTTCGTGTAGGTAATTGGAAGGAGAGAAAGAATCAGACTTTAGACCTGTGTCACCATCCACGACAAATCAGCTAAAATGTAATTGAATTCAAGGGGTTCGTGATTAGTTTCCTACTCATAAGGCTCGAATCAAAGTCAATGCCGGGTTGATAATTTCATCTCAAAATTCATACGGCATTGGAAATGGCATCCCGGCTTAAACCTCAGCCAAAATCGAAACGAGCCTGGATGCCTGCAGATACCTCAGAAGTAACTGGGGTTAGTCGAAGAATTAAATTGAATTCAAGAATGAAATGTCCGAATGTAGAATATTCTCAGAGACATTATTTTAATGAACTTGTGTTCATTAAAAGAGAGCAAAACAGGGCATAACTCATACAGTATAATTTCTAGAAAGACACAGGAAAAAGTATTATACCTCTTAGCCCACTGTAATCACTTCCACAATATTGTCTTTCTTTCTTTCTTTCTTTCTTTCTTTCTTTCTTTCTTTCTTTCTTTCTTAATGCGTTTACCCTCCAGGGTGGATTTTTCCTCGGACTCAGCGAGGAATCCCATCTCTACCACCTCAACAGCAGTGTTTTGGAGCGTGAGACTTTCGGTCGGGGATACAGCTGGGAAGGAGGACCAGTACTGCGACCAGGCGGCCTCATCTGCTATGCTGAACCAGGCCCTTGTAGGGGATGTGAATATCGGAAGGAATAGACAAGGAAGAGGGAAGGAAGCGGCCGTTGGGTACCATCCAGGAATTTGCCTGAAACAGAAGGGGGAAACCACAGAAAACGACATCGAGGATGGCTGAGGTGGGAATCGAACCCCGTCTAATCTGTTGACCTCCTGAAGCTGAGTAAACCCAGTTCCAACCCTCCAACCCTCGTACCACTTTTCGAATTTCGTGGCAGAGCCGGAAATCGAACCCGGGCCTCCGGGCGTGGCAGCTATTCACGCTAATCACTACGGACTTTACAATATTTTACTATCTTTAATAACTCAAGAGGAAAGTAGGCTATAAATAGTGTCCTTAGTTTGGAATCAATTGCTTCATTTCTTCTTCCTCTGCACTTTCACTTTTGTCTCCTAGCCTGTGGGGTGGAAAATAACAACATAAACATATCATCAGTTCTGCTCAGGTGGACAGTAAGATAACAATTTCCGTTTCTTGAGAACGTGTACATATATGCATTGTTCCGTACATAATGTATGATTTTGTGTCTCGTCAACTGTATAAAGAGACATCTGAGGTGAAAGGAAGATATTTAAGATGGATGGTATTGTCTCGATTAAGGTCAACTGAAGCCTTTCATCGTGGCATCCTGATTAAAAATTTTAGCGATTGTTCGTACAATAATCCTCATCTTCAAAAAATATTAAATTGAAATTATTTATTTGATTCACCTCTAAAATATATACTGTAGATAGTATCAATAATTGAATGATTAGAAAATGCAGTAGAACTCGGTTTTAAGTACATCAAATGGACCTGAAAACATGTGTCGTTATAAAAGGGTGTCGCAGTAACCGAGATTTGTATTATCAATCTAGTGTTGTTGAAAATGAAAAGTACAGTAACATAAAATTAATTAGGCTTCATCCACGTCGCTCCGCTCATGTTTTCGCAGCGGGCTTAACTTTCGAACCATTCTGTTCAAATGCGGCAACAATTTTATCCTCGCTCTTCCAAATAGTTTGGCCTGGGGATTAACAAGGCCAAAGTCACGACACACGTCAGCTTTCTAAATTCCATTCTCGATTTGTGTGAAGCACTTTAACGTTTTCTTACAACGTTAAAACTTTTCTTTTAGGAGTCATATTGCATTAAAATGCGCGCACTAACAGGAAACTTCCAGTCGAAACTGACCGCACTCAAATACCGTTAACACCGCAAGAATTCGGGTGGGTTACAATGGGGTGAGGAATCTGCCTGAATTTCCTAGGTCTATGACAAAAGATCCCGTGTAAAAATTTGAGCTATTTTTCATACCATAGCCAGATTTCAACAAAATATATCTTAAAATACTTTTGTGTCCGCCTCTGCGGTGTAGTGGTTAGTGTGATTAGCTGCCACCCCCGGAGGCCCGGGTTCGATTCCCATCTCAGCCATCCTCAGCCAGTTCTCCTCCAGGCAAATGCCGGGATGGTACCTAACTTAAGGCCATGGCCGCTTCCTTCCCTCTTCCTTGTCTATCCCTTCCAGTCTTCCCATCCCCCCGCAAGGCCCCTGTTCAGCATAGCAGGTGAGGCCGCCTGGGCGAGGCACTGGTCATCCTCCCCAGTTGTATCCCCCGACCCAGAGTCTGAAGCTCCAGGACACTGCCTTTGAGGCGGTAAAGGTGGGATCCCTCGCTAAGTCCGAGGGAAAAGCCAACCCTGGAGGGAAAACAGATTAAGAAAGAAAGAAAGAAAGAAAGAAAGAAAGAAAGAAAGAAAATACTGTTGTTCTTATTTAGAAAATCTTATTCCAAACTAAGGTTGAAAATGACGTTATATGCAAGGTAGAGACATATACGTTTGTCGTATTGAGCAAGGCTGCAAAACACATTTCTTATGAGGAATATGTCCGTACCACAGAAAACATAACGTTATAGACGAGTTGTCGCTAAAACCGATGTCGTTATAACAAAGTTCAACTACGTTACATTTTTTAACTGAAACGTGTATTCAGCACTCCCAGTAATACGCGGATTACTTTTGTGGTTGATACTGTTTAGTAGCCCGCCTGGTGACCATGGTCGTAAAGGCGTCAATTCTTTAAGATCTGACATCGAGGCTGGCTGGTTTGAATCCCGTAGGTGGAAAATTTGTTTAATATCAGAATGCTAGTGACTAGACTGCTGCCGGCAGCGAGGTATTGGGGTAGCATGACACGGAGAGCCCTGGTGAGATAGCGGGCCTGGTCTAGAAAGCCAAGAATACCAGCCGAGATGATTCATCGTGTTTATAACACGTCATCTCGTAATCTGCAGGCCTTCGAACTGAACAGCCGTCGCCAAGACCCTTCACGGGCTGTTACGCCTTTACTTTGTTATTCCTTACTGTTCAAAAGTTTAAGATTAAGATTCTCTGACGCGGCTGGGAATCGGACTAGGGACTCCGAGTACCGAAGGCCAAGACACTGAACAGTCTGCCACGAGGCCGGATGAAAGATCAATACCCTTGGCTCGAGGACTGAGTATTTGTGATATCCCCAACATTCCTACCACTCATACACAAAACACACAAAAATATCTTCTAACACGGAGTTTGTTACACACGACAGACGCCACCTAACCTCATCAGAGGGGCTAACTAAAATAAGCTGCACCAGTCTAGCTGTATGAGCACAAAATTATTATATTTTTTACGTGCAGGAAAGAACAGGGAGTCCTATTAGGTGTTGCAACTGCCGATGGACAAAGTAATAATATACTATAGGTTCAAATTTCCTATCAGGAACACCTGAAATCGGTTTCAGAAGTTTTCATTTCAACTCAAAGTAATGGTTTTGTTATCTATAGGCCTCATAAACCATGTGCATAATAATAATAATAATAATAATAATAATGGTATGATGCAGTTACTTTCTGGAATCCTACACTTAAAATTACTTACAGTACTAATTGAAGCCAATGCAAAGGCATTCACCATCAAAATCAGAAAAATAAGAGAAATAAAGGTCATCAGACAGATATAAAAAATCAAGTACTATATTATAGTAGTAGTGACATGGTCACTAGCTCACCAAAGTAACTGTGGTTCGA
This sequence comes from Anabrus simplex, assembly GCF_040414725.1. Classification (NCBI taxonomy): domain Eukaryota; kingdom Metazoa; phylum Arthropoda; class Insecta; order Orthoptera; family Tettigoniidae; genus Anabrus; species Anabrus simplex. Next base: position 75,025,640 of record NC_090265.1, on the reverse strand, counting down.
ATACTGGTCAATGCATGTGAAAGTTTTGAGATGGAAGGTTACGTCCCTATGGGTCAGTTTCTAGGTAAAAATGGATATCCCGTGTATAAAATCGCGATATCAAGTTATGGGAAACTAAAATGTTGTTTTCTACTTTCTAGTCGGTTATGTCCCACTAACACTTTCAATTTTCCGGCGACGATGGGACAGCAAAGGCTTATGACTGAGAAGGAAGAGGCAGTGGTTTAAATTCGACTGGCGGGAATGGGGAGAATTACATAAAACTACTTTCATGGCTGTCAGGGATGGGTTTCGAACCCACTATCACCCGAATATAAATTTACAGTTACGCATTTAATTAATTCGGTAATCTACATGTTTGCTTGCCTTTTTATACTCTTACTTTCAGTCTGAACGAAAGAGACAACAGCAACATCATAATAAGCATCATCACCAACATCATCATTATTATTAAAAACAACCAGAAAAACTACAGCACTAGCAGCTCAGCTGCCGATGTAGAAGCACAAAAGGCAAAATCAACTCTATGCAACGACATAACTTCTGTAAGCTGTTAGCATCGCCAATAATATTTATTATTACTGAGAGGATTTCCCGCGGTGTTTATCAGATTTTGGCACGTACTTCGTAGGTCTCACGATATATCATAAAATGTCTTACAATCGATTGGGTATTTTCCACCGTAACAAACAGGATTTTATTACGAAGGATGTGGTGTAGAAACCGCATTTACCGTGAAGGTCAAACATGCGTTAGAGTTTCATCCGTAGAAAATAAAATACTTATTAATTATAGCTTAGCGGCATGTTTTCTGATGACGACGCGCTGGCGCGGCGGTCTAAATATTCCTGGCGACCTTCGTTCGAATTCTGCATACTTCAGTACGGGTTCCTTTGGGAGAAACATGTGGTGGTAGAAAGGATACACCGAGCAAGTGGCTGCGCGGTATGAGTCACGTTGCTATCAGCTTGCATTTGGGAGATGGAGGGTTCGAACCCCATGTTTTTCTTTCTTCTACAATCTGCTTTACGTCCCACCGACACAGATAGTAGTTATATGACGATGGGATAGGAAAGAGGTAGGAGTGGCCAGGAAGCCACAGTGGCCTTAATTACAGCCTGGTGTGAAAATGGGAAACTACGGGAAAACACATTCAGAGCTGCCAACAGTGGGGTTCGAACCCATTCTATTCCGAATGCAAGTTGAAATATACGTGATCCAAACCAAACAGCCACTTGCTCGATTTTCGAACTCCACAACTGGCAGCCGTGAAGATAGTTTTCCGTGGTTTTCCATTTTCGCACTAGGCAAATGCTGAGGCTGTAACTTAATTATGGCCACGGCTGCTCCCTTCCCATTCTTAGCCCTTTCCTATTCCACCGTCTCGTCGCCATAAGACTTGTCTGGTTCGGTGTGACGTAAATCAACTTGTAAAAAAATAAAAATAAAGGGTACCTTAGCTTGAGTCCATGGCTGTCTCAAACTCTCACATTGAACCTGGATGCTCCACCGAACGTGTAAAAATATGAAAAGGAGAAGCAGAATGACAACAGTCACTTTTAGGTTAATTCTAGTGAAGAAGACTTCATGTTCTTACAAATGTGCTAAGTCATTTGTTTACTATGATCTGAGGAAGAGTATATTATATTTCCATCTGCTTAGTATGGATTCAGTCCCTAAATATTCAACTACAAGAGGTCTACTGTGCATGAAAGTGATTTATAATTCTAGCTCCAGTTAGAATTCGAATTCTAACAGTGGAATTCCGTGGTTCTTCAACTCAGCGCCATGTGAATGCCAGGATGGTAACAAAAATGTCAGTTGGTAACTTTCCAGATTATTTCTTGAAATCGCTTCTTAACAATATCACGCTTGTAATCTTTCCAACAGGTCTAATACATTCATTAATGTCTAGTGCGGAATACCGAGAACGGTCTTAAGAGGACCCCGCTAACGCCATACGACAGGTAAAAGTCACCTGAAGAAAGGTATGGTATGTTTAAGTTCTTAGTTCACAACTAAGTATCCTTCTATATTACTACTACAAACGTCTAAACATGAAAAACCACACATTATTACCTTCATTAGAAATCTGTGTTTCGTGTGGTAATCATATACATTAAAAATCTTCTTCGTAGGACGAGTACTTGATTGCGGCAACATTGTTAAAACTGATAGAAATGGAAAAGGTGCTAATCATACAGTTTATTATTATTATTATTATTATTATTATTATTATTATTATTATTATTATTATTATTATTATTATTATTATTATTGATCTGATTATCTTCCTTTAAACCGATCTCGGTTTTTTTTAACAATGAGTTTTTCAATGCGATAGCATGTGTAGATATATGAGTCCTTAAATGCCAACCGACAGTGCATATAATCAAAGCCACGAACTTGAGTGTAAAGGACAAATGTCTAACAGACTTCTGCGACGCAGAAAATCAAGAAGAGGAAGAGGTATTCATTCCTGAATGGAAAATAAAGGCGGAAAAATGAAGGATTAGAAAGGTCTCGTAAAACGTTTATCGCCAGAGTTCAAGGAGAGCGAGTGTTGATCTAGAGAAATATTTACAGTGGTTCAATGTCTGTGGATCAGTAATGGGATGCGGTTTCCGGATCCTAGGATAGTGGGTTCAAATCCGGCAGAGGTAGTTGAATGTTTGGCAGGCGTAAATATGTTCACTCGGCACACCATGTCGAACAATGTAGGCTTATTGAAGATCTCTGTTAACGCATTCGGTGTTCACCCGACAAAATTAGTAACAACTCAGCAATATTCCACCTCCGTAGTGGAACGGTTAGCGTTGTTAGCTGCAGTTGTCGGAGTCCAGGGTTCTATTCCTTGTACTGTCAGAAATTTAACGTTGGCTGGAGGGCTCGTGTGTGTTTGAAAGGAATATACAGCTCATTTAAAGTGGAGTTGAGCCTAAAAAGAGGTGCATCACCTCGGGACGATAATATGAATATCCAAAGTCTGTCATAGACCGTGCAATAGAATTTTTGTTCCTTTCCCCATTTTGTAGCGTAAATCTACGCTAAAATTTATCACTGGTGAGATACAATGTGAAGACTGTTCTGTCCTCCTGGTATGAGCTAGATCAAATTTTTGTTACTTTCGTTTTCCTTTCTCAGTCTCATCCTTGGCTTTGGCATTATAAAAGTGACTGAGGTATGAGAAATAACACTAATGCTATTCCTTATACAGCCAGTGTTTAATTTGATAGGGCTCGGGTGATAGGCAACAGCACCACCTGGCCCTGTGAGGAAAGCAATGCGAAACTATCTTAGTACTCACTTCCTTAATACACTGCCTATGACAGCCGACGGTGAATCTTTTCAGGATCCAACCAGCCTTCGGGCTGATTACTCACTTTCAGAGTAAATGAGAGCGACGAAATTGACACGCTAACGCCAAATCAAAATATGTCCACAAGATAGCTGTGGCTACCACATACCACTTAGCCGGCCACCACAGGAAATTGTAAGAGTTCATTATAACAAGGAGTTGGTTTTAGGAAGGGCACCTGGCCAAAAAACTAAGCCAGTTCCACAAGTGCGGCCAGGATAGTTTTCTTGACGCCACTATGGTATGGGTACAGCATTGGAGAAAGAAAATATGCTTTCCTAAAAACATCCATCGTTAATTTTTCTTTTCTTGTTACTTATTTAAGGTCTCACTAACACATCGAAAGTTAACAGCGACGGAAGAACGGTCAGTGGCTAGGATTTGGAAGGTAGAGAGTCCATGATATTAATTATGGTACAACCACAGTTTTTGCCTGGTGTGAAAATGGGAAATCACGGAAAACCATCTTGAAGGTTGCCGATGCGACGGTAGGATTCGAAGCCACTACTCCTGAATGCAAACTCATAGTTACGAGACCATAACCGCACGGCCAACTCACTTGGTTCGTTATTTAACTTTTGTAGTAGATGAAATATGCATAGAGTATTTTTGGACTATGGAGTCTATCAGGAGAGTTTCAACTGGTGAAATGGAACCTAATGAGTTTTCTTAGCTTACTTTGCATCTTAACTAACTGCACTGTCATAGATAGTGCATAGTTTGAACCCTTTGAAAACAGCCCTGAAGATGGTATTCCGTGGTTTCCCATCTTCACACCAGACAAATGCAGGGGCTGTACCTTAATTAAAGCCACGGCCACATCCTTTCCACTCCTAACCTTTTCTTTGTCGGTGCGGCGTAAAGCAAATTGTAAAAATACAAAGCCTCATACTAACATCATCATAAACTAATCTCCCAGTCAAGTTAGGCGCAGAATAATCATGATTACTGTCGTAATTTTAACATTTTTCAATATTGCATAACGGAGATAACTGTTTGGTTCTCCCTTCTAGGTTAAAGTCTCTTTACGCAAGACCAGTAGTGGAAACCACAAATAGAACCTCTAAGTGATATTTATGATGATAGAAATGCCTGAAACCAGTGTGGAGAATTTCCGTGCCTCGAGAAGGCAACACATCAAAAGAAAATTTGGATGTGTGTGAATGCGTAATCTGCTTGGTCGTGCCGTCAGGTGTCCGTTTAACCTTTATTCTAGCACTGTCATTGTAAACAGCGGTCTAGAAAGCCAAGAATAACGGCCGAGAGAATTCGTCGTGCTGACCTCACGACACCTCGTAACCTGCACGCCTTCGGGCTGAGCAGCGGTCTCTTGGTAGGCCAAGGCCCTTCAAGGGCTGTAGTGCCATGGGGTTTGATTTGGCTTGGTTCATTGTAAACAGACAGCGCATAACTTAAACAGGTTGATGTCACGAATATACACTGACTGACAGAGTAAATGCAACACCAAGAAGGAGTGGTCAGAACTTTATGCCAATTGCAGGGTAGACTGACGTCACTGAGGTATGCTCATGATGTGAAATGCGCCGCTGTGCTGCGCACGTAGCGAACGATAAATGGGACACGGCGTTGGCAAATGGCCTACTTCGTACCGTGATTTCTCAGCCGACAGTCATTGTAGAACGTGTTGTCGTGTGCCACAGGACACGTGTATAGCTAAGGATGCCAGGCCGCCGTCAACGGAGGCATTTCCAGCAGACAGACGACTTTACGAGGGGTATGGTGATTGGGCTGAGAAGGGCAGGTTGGTCGCTTCGTCAAATCGCAGCCGATACCCATAGGGATGTGTCCACGGTGCAGCGCCTGTGGCGAAGATGGTTGGCGCAGGGACATGTGGCACGTGCGAGGGGTCCAGGCGCAGCCCGAGTGACGTCAGCACGCGAGGATCGGCGCATCCGCCGCCAAGCGGTGGCAGCCCCGCACGCCAGCACGCCACGTCAACCGCCATTCTTCAGCATGTGCAAGACACCCTGGCTGTTCCAATATCGACCAGAACAATTTCCCGTCGATTGGTTGAAGGAGGCCTGCACTCCCGGCGTCCGCTCAGAAGACTACCATTGACTCCACAGCATAGACGTGCACGCCTGGCATGGTGCCGGGCTAGAGCGACTTGGATGACGGAATGGCGGAATGTCGTGTTCTCCGATGAGTCACGCTTCTGTTCTGTCAGTGATAGTCACCGCAGACCAGTGTGGCGTCGGCGTGGAGAAAGGTCAAATCCGGCAGTAACTGTGGAGCGCCCTACCGCTAGACAACGCGGCATCATGGTTTGGGGCGCTATTGCGTATGATTCCACGTCACCTCTAGTGCGTATTCAAGGCACGTTAAATGCCCACCGCTACGTGCAGCATGTGCTGCGGCCGGTGGCACTCCCGTACCTTCAGGGGCTGCCCAATGCTCTGTTTCAGCAGGATAATGCCCGCCCACACACTGCTCGCATCTCCCAACAGGCTCTACGAGGTGTACAGATGCTTCCGTGGCCAGCGTACTCTCCGGATCTCTCACCAATCGAACACGTGTGGGATCTCATTGGACGCCGTTTGCAAACTCTGCCCCAGCCTCGTACGGACGACCAAGTGTGGCAAATGGTTGACAGAGAATGGAGAACCATCCCTCAGGACACCATCCGCACTCTTATTGACTCTGTACCTCGACGTGTTTCTGCGTGCATCGCCGCTCGCGGTGGTCCTACATCCTACTGAGTCGATGCCGTGCGCATTGTGTAACCTGCATATCGGTTTGAAATAAACATCAATTATTCGTCCGTGCCGTCTCTGTTTTTTCCCCAACTTTCATCCCTTTCGAACCACTCCTTCTTGGTGTTGCATTTGCTCTGTCAGTCAGTGTATTTCAGACTACTGTTTCGAAAATACCTGTATGCCATAGTCTACCTTATCTCCTATTTAAGGGCTAGTGACCTAGATGTTAGACCTCTTTAAACAACAAGCATCGTCATCATCATAATCATCATCATCTCCTTCATTTTCTCCTTATTCTTCTTCTGTTTAAAGCTGGGTTGAGTAGCTCAGACGGTACAGTGCTGCCCTCCTTGAGTCCAACTTGGCAGGTTCGATCCTGGCTTCTTCCCATGGTATTTGAAGTTGCTCAAATACGTCAGCCTCGTGTCGGTAGATTTACTGACAGGTAAAAGAACTCCTTCGGAACAAAATTCCGGCACCTCGGCATCTTCGAAAAAGTAGTTAGAGCGACGTAAAACAATATTATTACCATTATTATTATTATTATTATTATTATTATTATTATTATTATTATTATTATTATTATTATTATTATTATTATTATTATTATTTGTTCGTATCGGCCTACTAAGGACCACGTCATTTCTTCTCTGGGCTTTGATCTTTGCCGAGTGCTCCTTCATTCATTGCCGGTGTTGCTCTGTTCTTTCCTCTGTCCACGTCCTTCCCGTCTTCAACTTTGGCCTTTCTTGAAAACCCTGGTGGTCTTTTAGTTTCCTCCTGAGTGGGTTGCGTTCTTGTATATCTCCGTAAGTGATCTACATCTCCTGTAGGCCTATGTACATTCCACCTTCTTGAACCAAGTTGCGTGGGTCTTCCTGTCTTTAAAATAGGTTCAACAATCGCGTTGTTAGTTTCATTCTTAACAAATTGCCATGAAAATCAATTCTCCTTCTCCGCATGACATTAGAGTTCTTCTGGACACGAGTATACAGCTCACAGTTATGCCGACGTCTATATTCACCTTTGTCTTTAATTGGGCCAAGAATTTCCCTTAAAATCTCCTTCTTTAAATTTTGACTTTTCTATCAGAAATTTGTTGCTCATAGCATAGCATTATTATTATTATTATTATTATTATTATTATTATTATTATGATTATTATTATTATTATTATTATTATTCTTTCGAATGAGACACCAGAGGACCACGTGCCAATTTCAATTCCTTCTTCTTTGTTCTTTCCTTTTCTTCCAGTACGCTTTCATCTGTTCACTATGTTTCTTCTTTCTGTCTTCAGACCACTTTGAACCAGTCTTTTTTACTTTCCTACATTGGAATCCTTCTATTTTCAATACTTTTTCCCCAAAACCTTCTCTATTATTCATTTCTTCTGTTGTTATATTGTTTTTTCTAAATCCTTTCTTACTTCATTGGCCCAGCTTGTCGTTGATTTCTTACCCCACAAATATCTGAAAATACTACTGTTTAATCTACTATCTTGCATTCGATATAAATGTCCAAAAAACATAAGTCTCCTTTTCGTCATTACATCTGATATATTTTCTATTTTTTTATATATTTCAGCATTACTTCGTAATTTCCAAACTTCTGCTGTGTTTTGTGGGCCTAATATTTTGCTCATGATTCGCCTTTCTAGTATTTCTAGTTTATCTAAATTATAGTTTAATGCCAGACATTCGCATGCATATAGGCATTCTGGCTTCACTACTGTGTTGTAATGCCTTATTTTTGCATTTTTGGATAGGCATCTTTTATTGTAGACATCTTTGGTGACACCATAAGCTCTCTCCATTTTATGTACCCTCTCCTCTACTGCAGATTTTTCTAAACAATTTTCTTGGATTATTTCCCCTAGATATTTGTGTTTTTTTACCCTCTCTGTTTGGCCAATATCTGTTTTCAGAAATTTTGGTGCATCCCAAATATTTGTTAAAAATTTTGTTTGTTCTGCAGAAATTCTTAAGCCAGTTCTGCTGGCGATTCTTTCCAAGACATTTACTTGGGTTATAGCAGATGTCACATATTCAGGAAGTATTGCAAAGCCATCTGCAAATTTAAGACCTTATCGGTAATAATAATAATAATAATAATAATAATAATAATAATAATAATAATAATAATAATAATAATAATAATAATAATAATTTTGGGGTTAGTGAAAAAATAATTAAAATAGATTTAGTTGATAAAGATTAGTAACAATTTTGAAATTATCTGAAATTTAAAAATTTTCGAATAAGAACCATATTTAAGATTGTTTTTGGAATGGTTAATAATTTTTAGCAAGAAAAATTGGTCAATTACAATAGTTATATATATATATACATTTATATAATATTAATTACATATAGAAAAGGTACATTAATTAATAATAACTTATTGATATACAACCCCCCGATAATGTTAATAACAAATATACTTGAGAGAGAAAAAGAGGATCTTATAGATATTTCTAGCATTGTAGGGGGTATATATCTACATGTATATTATATATGAATTTATATATTAATAAATGTTTATATAATATATATCTAAGATATAGGTATAAATATATAATAACCTATATTCATTATCTATTTAATTTTTGGTAATACATTAAAGTATTTATTTTAAATATACATTTATATTAATATACCTATTTAAGTATATATTTCAAGAAATATACACAAAAAAATATACTATGATTATTATTCTATTAAATATTTATTACGCAGCACCGTTGCGGCGGTGGTTGCAATATTTGTAAGCTGTAAAGTAAAATAATTAGTATTAGGTGAATGTGTCCCATGTGTTATTTTGTGGATAAGTGAATATTTTCATTGTATAGGGGCGAAAAATGCGATGAAAATTCAATGCCAGGAAATACTCAAAACGCGTTCATTATACTGAATATCAATTATTATTATTATTATTATTATTACTATTATTATTATTATTATTATTATTATTATTATTATTATTAACATTGATGCTTTCACGGCCCGTACTTGTAGACATGATATGGTCGTTTGGGCTTATGCCGTGTCCAGAAAACAAGGTGAAACTCTTGACGTTTCGCAGAGAACTTTGCCGCTCGTATTCATAAGAAGAAAAGGAAGTCTTCTACAATAATTACTAGTAGAATACTTCCTCGTGGAGAGTCGAAATTTCTTCTGCCTTTCCTTATTCGGGATGTATTCACAACTGCGTGATTTTTCTAGTGGTTGGTAGTGTGATCTGTTGAATGTAAATGTAGACGTGTATCGAATGCATTTCATTGAACACTTTTTTTATGTTAAGAATGAAGCCATGTTTTCCAGTGTTGACTTAGTTAAATGTAACAAAGGCTTTTCAGTATGTGTGTTTGACAGACTGGAAAGCCTTTGTTACATTTCATTGAACAGGAAGCAATTTTTGGAAAACATTCACAAGAAAGAGGGAAAAAATATTGAGGGAAATACCAGTACCTAGGAAAGTGAGACAGAGACTACGACCAAATGCAGAATTATACGAAAAGGCGGAGAAAATCACAACATGATTTTAAAAATATATTTTGTCTCTGTAGACACATCAAAAGAATGCCACCACAGATAAAAGCTAAGAGAATACTGGAATATATGGAGAGCAGGAAAAAAGCGCTAAGAGAACTCTGGAATAATGGAGAGTGGGAAGACAAATTAATTGGCCTGAAAGAGTAAAGGAGGGCATGGACGAAAGGAACATACCACATGAGGCAATATGTACTAGACATTATTATACGGAGACCATCAACAAAATTACGGCATTCCGAGATCAAACGATCAACCAAGATCACACGAATAGGAAACGGAACGGCAACATCTCTGGTCGCAAGACTGTAAAGAAGCTCATTCCGAAAGCATGAAAAAGTACTTGTCTGATCGAAAGAAGAACCAGAAATGAATGCTGCTAAACGCGGTCCATGGTAGACCCTAACGGGAGGAAAAAGCACAGGGGAACAACATTTTTGTTGCATTGGTAAATAACACTAATTCCGTTCTTATCTAATTTGGGTGCACTGATTTCATATGTGAAGTTATTTTTCTCTAAGTTACAGATTTTTGCAATTCTCTTTCCACAATTTTTCACGTTAATGTAAATTTTTGAACTTTTCAGCATTTATCTCAACTTACGAACACGGGATATTACGTATGTTAATCTTCGTGGTGATGATATGAGTCATGTAAATACAACAACATGCAATGGCATACACCTATGTATTCAGTTTCGAAATACAAAGGAATAATATCACTTATTTTGAGCATAAATATAACATAAAACTATATTAATTAAAACATAACATTCTTAACTATAGCATTGATATGCACGTACAGATGGATGATTTTAATTAATTAATTAATGTGACGTACAGGGCATGGAAATCTGAGTCAGGCAAGAATTTGCGCTTGTAGCTCTTGCGATTGTGCACTTGCTCAGAACAGTCTCCTTTGGATCTCCAGACATTATATACCTGTTTCATCGCCCTTACATTGTCTTCAGTTCTTGATGGAAACGTTCCCCTGCTCATAGCTAACATCCTCAAGGTTTTCGGGAAATTAATCAAGATGGCTATTCAGGAACCATGTTGCATCCAAGATCGCAGAATGGCTTTATCATCCTTCGAACAAGGAGCACATAGTTTTCTGCCTTGTTGTTACAGAAAGTTCTTAATAATTGTTACAAAAGATATCCATCCTTATCTCTCCTTTTGATCCATATTTCTGACAAATTCCTCGTCACGTATAAGGGATCTATTTTGAGGACGATTAAACACACCTGTTTTTATTTGCTCGAATGAAAGACCAGGAAAAGCAGAAGCAATGTGTTGAAAAGATGTATTTTCAGTATTCATCTCACATTTATTCAGTTTTAAATGCTAATAGAACTTTACGGGCGTCAACCTGAAACCAAATGGTTAAAATACGGAAGTAGTAAGTGAATCAAGTCTATCCTTAGTAGGATATTGTATATTCACTTTTCTCAGCCTTCGGTCACCGTACCTACTTTTCATGCATGCAAGGTAATTAGTGAATTAAGTAGCTGCCATAACTGGTTTTAACAACATGTCGTTAAAAGGAGACTTATACTAGTCTATTCCTTGAAATTCCAATACGTAAAGACGCGTTCCCTGCGCATTATTGTTGCCCACAGTTCAGTATTGATTTATTCATTATATTTATAATTATTAACAAATAAATAATAATTTTAAGACATCGGTGTGTTAAGTCTACTTCAAATAATGCAGCAAAGACATTTAATCGAAAAAGGACACATCTCCTATAAACCACTGGAACAATTTCGACCAAATTTGGCACACTTATGACTTACTAACTGAAGACGAGCGTTGTGGGGGTAAGTCATTCGTAGCACCCTCAGTGGTGGGGGTTTGGGGGATTAGGTATAAAAATAACCAAAAAATGTCGAATCCACAGTTTTTGGGGTCGCTGAGATGAATACTGATACTCCCGAATTTTTAAAAGTCAAAGTTCAGCTCCCTTTTGGGTGGGGGGCGAAGGAGTATTGAGATCTAAAAATAACCGAAAATAGTGTCGAATCCATAGTTTTCGGCGTCGCTGAGATTAACGCTAACACTCCCGATTTTTAAAACTCATAGTTTAGCCCCTTTAGGTTGGGTGAGGGGGAGTAAGATAAAAATAGAAAATAGTGTCGAAGCCGCTGAGATGGATAGTAACATTCCGGATGTTTTAAAGTCCAAGTTCATTTCTCTTTGCCGTAGGGGTTGACAAAGGGTGAAAAAATAAATTGCCCAAAATGACCGAGATAATGGACGTACGTATGTTCCAGCGTGGCTATCAACCAAATTTATCACAAGCATAACTTACTACCTGGAAAATTTACTCTGGGAGTAAGACGCCCCTAGAACCACTAGGAAAGGGTGTGAAATATACTCCATATTAATAAATGTAAGTCAGTTTGGAGCGATCTACATAAACTCTAATGTATATACACATGTATTTATAAATATTTTTTTGTATCTATATCCCTTATAATTAAATTTTGCTCTATTTCTGGATTTTACCTAAATTTTGCACTTTGTACACGTATAATAGATGAATTAAATCACTCATAGGAAAAATAGGATTATTATATTCTACGCGAATATTGACTCACCCAGTTGCCATATGTAAGCCAAATTCTATGTTTGAAGCTGTCACATAAGTAGCTGAAAAGTAATTCACTGTGTGCAAACCTTACAATAATTTACTCTCTTCAACGTTTATAAAACCGTACATATAAATAGATGAGATAAGAGAACATATCATAGGACCAGCCATTTAGATCGCTAAATGAGGCCAGAGGCGTCTGATCGTACAATCCGTTTTCCGATATAATATACCGTTTAGCAGCAGTTATTCTGTAAATGAAAGTGAACATGCATACACTTCCGTATGTCCATCTATATTTATTCATTGAAGTCGATTTGTAGCGATTTAGAAAGGATGTGTCTGCCATTGTAATTAATACTTTACAAATCTATGTGACTGTCGGCAGGAGGGCGTCTGCTATTGTAATCAGTACTCCCCACATCGACTTAGACTGTCAGTAGGAATGGAGTCCTCCTCCAACTCCCTTCTCGATTTGACTAGCAGAGGGCAAGGGAACGTGCATTTTTTTCATAATTCCTTTATCCGATTCTGTTTGTCAGTAGGCAAGCGTGCCTCCCATTATAAACAAATGTATCCATCTAAATTGTGACTAACGTTAGGCACAGTGGCCTGCTATTATATTGTAATGGAAACTCACCAACTCGGTGTGACTGGCAGTAAGCTGACTGGAATTAGGAAAACCGGTCTGTGATTATAATGATAACTATAAAAATAAATTTTAACTGGGAGTATGGAAGTTGCCTGCCATTATAATAAAAATTCCTTAACTGTAATCTCTTTGGAAATAGGAAATGAAGCCTACCATTGTAACGAAAACTCCCCAAATCGATTGTGGCCACACTATAGGCAATGGGGTCTGCCATTAAATGAAAATTCCCAACTCCATTGTGAATTGCAGCAGACAAGTGGACCTGCCGTTATCATCACAACTCCGGCACTTTACATTGGAAACAACGTCTGTGGACCTCCCTGTGCTGTTTCTCGAATAACGACAAGAGACATGCAATTTAAAAAATCTTATTCACTTCATGTACAGTAATTTACTTCGATATCCGTATACAATGTAGAATACCGTAGCGAAGCACGGATACATTTGCTAGTATGACATAAAACACAAAATTACTCAGAACAATAAATTGCTTGAATGAAAAATATTTATCAAAAACCATAGTTCTGCAATTCATTCTTAGGAACTACACGACTTTCTCCAAGCTGCGACTGCGGGCAAGAATTCCAGACAATGCGAGACATCACCTTCTGATACTTGCACAGAAGAGAACATTACAGGACGTTTCCTTTCTGTGCAGTGACTGTGGACTCATAAAATTCACGGACTATGTGATGTGCCTAACAGAAAGTTATAACTGGTCGTTCTAGAGGTTCTAGACTCTAGGGTTCCTAAGTTATAAGCCTCTTGGAGTCATGGTTATACCGTGTGGTAGACCTACCCCGATTCACACAGTTTTATGCAACCCGCAGATTACAATCTAAACTAAAAATATTGACCTTAGCTACTCACAGTAATGTCTGGTCTTATTTGTGTCAACGAAATCGGCATTAATGACAAAATACCGAATAATGGTAAGGAATCGTGAATATTCTGTATCACAGAAACGTCATGTACAGAGAATACGATGGCTGACTGATTAGAATTAGTATTGACATAACGCCGATGAATGACAACTCGTGACAGCCAAACGTGCTAAAAGTTAGTAAAGAAAACTGGTGGTTGTTAGTCGGAGGTTCTAGTCCGATGTAGGACGAATATTCTTTAATTCGTTGTTAATGTTTGTGTCAGTCGCGCTGTTGAGGACAAATCTAAATCATGATCAGCTCTCATATTGCAGGTACTCTGCTATGTTTGTTTTTAAGTAACCCTTAAAAGAGCTATTTGCAGTAAAGTAAGCTATTACCGACAGACGTCCAGTAGGCTTGTGTATGGCCATTCGATTAATGAAGCAAATGTTCAAAATGACCACCTCCTTCGTTAATGCAAATCTGAGCACGATGGAGGAGAGACATTCTTGCTTGCTGCAACATATGTGGTGGATCCTGCCTGCAAGCTTCAATGATGAGCCGCCGTAAATGATTCGGACTCTCTGGCTCCTGTTCATAGACTCTTTAACGTTAAATAACCCCAGAGGAAGGAATCTAGTGGAATAAGTTTAGGCGATCTAACCGGCCTAGTGACAGGACACTCTCGTCCAATCCCATGCAAGTGGTTCCGTACTTCCAACGACCAGTGTGTTGGAATTCCATCCTGCTGGAACCATATCCTTAACCGTGTCATAAGGGGCACATCCTCCAGTAAGAGCGAGAGATATTCACAGAGAAACTGTAGATAGCGTCGTCCTGTGAGGTTTCCTCCGAATAAATGTGGTCCAGTTATCTTGTCACTTTTTTTATTATCTTGCACCACACCTTGAGGCCTCACTGTATCTGATATCGAGCTCCCCTTACCAAGTGAAGATTTTCACACTCCAATAACGAAAGTTGTGTCTATTAAACTTTCCGTTGTTGTGAAATGTGGATTCGTCACTAAATAGAATGTCCGTTAAGAAATCCGCATCACCTTCAACTCTTTCCAATATCCATTGCGAAAATTCTATGCTTTTTCAAAGTTCCTGGTGTAGTTGTTAATGGTAGGGAGCAGTTTATGGCGGTTCAATATGTGCAGTACAGATACATGACTGATGTTCAGTTCATTTCCAATGGCCCGTGAGCTTGTGTGCGGGTTGTACACAATTGCGTTTTGAATAGTTTCCTCGTTATTTCCAGACGACACCGGAGCATCCCTAACGGGGGTTAATGTATAAAATGACCCCGTCGCACCCAACCGTCTTTTAACACTTCGAAATGTATCTGCAGTTGGCAGCCTTCGTCCAGGAAATCGTTCTTCGTACAAGAGTCTGGCTTCCGGTGAATTCTGCCTTACTTCCCCATAAAGTAGTACCACATTCACATAGTAATACCGTGAAAACATAATGTTTGCTTTGCGCTAACCGTACAGTAGATGGTCGCACTTTGCTGCAAATATTACGATGTGTTCCTTCATGTGCCCTACGTATGAATTCCAGACACCTGTTAGTAGTTTTTCGAGTCGAACGTGCGCAGTTGCTTAGTTTAATGGGTGTGTCATAATGTTGTCATCAAGTGCAGTGTGCTTAAATTCTTGCAGCCGTTTTCCATGTGAAAGTAGGTAAGGGTTGTTCTGCCCGGAGGCAGGTCCGAACCTCCGCGGAGGTGTTATTGAGCCGGAGTTTACGCGCGGTAGGGTGGCCAGTTCCTTTCCGCTCCTCCATTCCCTTACCCCCCACCAACAGCGCGTGGCAACCCATCCAACTCCTGACCACACCCAATGTTGCTTAACTTCGGAGATCTCACGGGATACGGTGTTTCAACACGGCTACGGCCGTTGGCTATGTGAAAGTCTCCTGGTATTATTCCTTTCTTATGTATGCTTTATTTGTAAAGGTGAAAATGACTTTTGAGACGTCTGCTTCTATGGTGTAGTGGTTAGTGTGATTAGCTGCCACCCCCGGAGGCCCGGTTTCGATTCCCGGCTCTGCCACGAAATATGAAAAGTGGTACGAGGGATGGAACGGGGTCCACTCAGCTTCGGGAGGTCAACTGAGTAGAGGTGGGTTCGATTTCCACCTCAGCCATCCTGGAAGTGATTCTCCTTGGTTTCCCAATTCTCCTATTTAAGTTCTGAGCTCGAATGTGCAGGGAGGTTTACCCTGCTGCTAACACCGCATTGTGCTAAAGAATCATTTCTCTCTTAAGCCCAGATAGCTGCAACCATTCCCTACGCATAGAGTACGTAAATACTTCAAGGGCAGTATCCTGGAGCTTCAGACTCTGGGTCGGGGGATAAAACTGGGGAGGATGACCAATGTCTCGCCCAGGCGGCCTCACCTCCTATGCTGAACAGGGGCCTTGCGGGGGGATGGGAAGATTGGAAGGGATAGACAGGGAAGAGGAAATGTTTTTTTTTCTTCGGGGGCTCCCCCCCCCCCCGTGACCAACGCCTCAATCTACATGGCCTCCGACATGCTATTATTTCTAAGAAGAAGAAAGAGATAGCAGGGAATAGTGGGAAGTGATACAAGGGCTATCTGCCTGTTTCCATGTCAGACACGCTACCAGGCGATATTGTATTAGGTATATGGTGTTGAAGTTTGGTATTGAAGGGTCAGGGAAAAACCACATAGGCAGAAAGAAGAAAGAGCCTACATGTAAAACCTGACATCTTTTGATAGCACATGCAAGGATGTGGGCTGGAAAAAGACTAGAGGTTGTGTTAGTTAGGAACAGGTAACATGCACAAAACATAAACCAATTCCTTGCCATTCCATCGTCTGGGGATCAGTCCGTCTGGGCACTGCTGTGATTAGCACGGTCCTTGCCGGCTGCGGAGCCATGCGTCAAGTACCACTAGGGCCTGTCGCACGACTCCACCTCCTTGGGGTACCTCGTACCCAGTCTCCGATCCCGGAGAATGAGGCCAAGCCCGCCGAGGCGGAGGCCTCCTGGAAGGGGGTGGGTCATGGCGCCGGGCCTCCTTCCTCTCTGCCCGCGCCATGGCCCGGTAGACAGGGCAACTGCGATGGGAGGCCGGGTGGCCCCCCGAGCAGTTGGCGCACACCGGCGCGTCTCTAAGTGCTGCGCAGGCCGTGTAGTGGTGATCACCACCACAGCGGTTGCACCTCACCTCGAGCCCACAGCTGACCTGACGGTGGCCCCACCTCAGGCAGCGGAAACACTGCAAGAGCTGCTGAGGGGGACGTTTTACTCTCACCAGACTGCCGTTACCCGCTGAGGTCCTCTCCTGATTGGCTCCTCGGTTGACTGCTGTCCTGGGAGCAGTCTTGGGTTGCGGCTGGGCGGCCCTCTCCTGGTGGGCCGGCGTCGCCTTCTGCTTCCTGGTCCGGCGTCGTCTTCTTCTTCTTTCCAGGGGTTGCTTCTCGGCAGGGGAAGAGGCCTCGTCCTGGTGGCCCTCCTCCCGGCCTGGTGACCCCAGGGTAGCTGATGGCTCCGCTGCGTCGCCGTCTTCTTCCATCTCCTGGCTGGCGGCGGCGGCAGCGTCGGTCGGTGCTAACGCCTGACTGCGTTCCCTGTCCTGTAGGGCGCACATCGAGGTCTGCAGCTCGATAGACGTGCTGGCAGGCTGGGCCTGGACAGCAGCCTCAGAACGCCAGGGGGCGTCCTCCTCCACTGAAGTCGCACAGTCGCGGCGCCAGAGGGCGTCATGCCCCACCTCCGTGGTGGCGTCGCTGGTCGCCGGCTGGGTGGCCAGGACTAGGTCGGTGTTAACCGCCCTATTCCTTAGCCTCCTCGGCGTCTCCCTGGTCTCCGTCGCAGCCCTGACTGCGCCGGTGTTCATCCCTGGCACGCCGTCCCTCCCTGGTAGACGGATGACCTGGAACAAAGTAGAAAGCTCCTTCTCTGCGTCGCGCATCCGCTCCTGGTCGTGATGCCGGATAATGAGGCATCCTGGTAGGAAGCTCTCGATGGCCATGGTTGTCGAGATGAGCCTGCCTCCTCGGCGAGGGCGCCGCATTCTGTCCAGGGCGAGGCCCCGTTCAGAAGTTACAGGGCGCCCCGGCCTGTAGTATACGAGCAGCGCCTCGTACTCCGGATCGGTGTGGCCTTCGGAGAAAAAAAGCCATCAGGGGGGTCGCACCCATCCCTGTACGACTCCGTCTCCACCTCGATCTCCGGCACACCCTGCTGCGGCTCCGGCTCGGGTGCAGGCGACTCGTTGTCCGCCGTAGTCATATTGTTGTCCTCCGCTGCCCAGCAGTAGTGCGGCGATCGGCACACGTCCGTCTTCTTCATCCTGGTCCTCCTGAAAGAAAATAAGCGAGCACTGAGAAGTGCTCAGCTCAGACAAAAGCTCTTTCGAAGTCGTAGTAATAAGTACAGCTGCCTGGTTAGCACTTGAAAGTACTGAGCGCCTGGCAAGGAGAGAGAAAGTGGAGCGACAGGCACGTACGACCTCTCGCTACGACAGTCAGCTGCTCCTTAAAGAGGAAGGGAAGTGGCCGTGGCCTTAAGTTACGTATCATCCCGGCATTTGCCTTGAGGAGAAATGGGAAACCACGGAAAACCACTTCGAGGATGGCTGAGGAGGGAATCGAACCCCCCTCTACTCAGTTGGCCTCCCGAGGCTGAGTGGACCCCGTTCCAGCCCTCGTACCACTTTTCAAATTTCGTGGCAGAGCCGGGAATCGAACCCGGGCCTCCGGGGGTAGCAGCTAATCACACTAACCACTACACCGCAGAGGTGGAAGGCGATATTTATTATGTCTAGTAATTAACTTCCTTAGAAGAATATCTGAGACTTCAGGTAAGTAAAGTCTTCGTAAAGGATGCCTAGGCGAGTACGAATTGAAAATTAAAAATTGGCGTGACTCGATAATATTTTGAATCCTCACTGCTCCAATTAGCCTACTCAAATACATCTACCATGCCAAATTCCGCGCAGCTACTTCTAGAGTGAGCGGTCGGTTCCTGTAACTCGGTATTCGTGTGGAGAGCGAATGTTCTTACTTCCAAAAGTTGCTGATGTGTTACAGCCTTATGGCCCGATGTTATGCCTTTAATGAACGCTCTGATGGTAGTAATTTTATGGCGTATGCTAACACATCTGCTGTACAGCATTCAGGAGCCATAGGTTATAAAATGCTGTGAATAACACGCTTTTATCAATTTCGATGTGATTAGACTGTACAAAATGGCGACGAAATGACATGTCTGTAATTGGTCCTAACCGATCACCCTTTTTTATGATACCGTGACCACCGTTTTCTTTCTTTCTTTCTTTCTTTCTTTCTTTCTTTCTTTCTTTCTTTCTTTCTTTATATGCTTACCCCCAGGGTTGGTTTTTCCCCCCGACTCAGCGAGGAATCCCACCTCTACCACCTCAAGGGCAGTGTCCTTGAGCGTGAGACATTGGGTTGGGGGATACAGCTGGGGAGGATGACCACTACCTCGCCCTGGTGGCCTCGATGAGAAGATTCGAAGGGATAGACAAGAAGAGGGAAGGAAGTGGCCGTGGCCTTAACTTAGGTACTATCCCGGCATTTGCTTGGACGAGAAGTGGGAAACCACGGAAAACCACTTCCGGGATGGCTGAGGTGGGAATCGAACCCACCTCTACTCATTCGACCTCCCGAGTCTGAGTTTCCCCGTTCCAGCCCTCATACCACTTTTCAAATTTCATGGCAGAGCCGGGAATCGAACCCTAGCCTTCGGGGGTGACAGCTAATCACATTAACGACTACACTACAGAGATGGACACCACCCTTTTGTATCAAAAGAAAAGTGCTTCTTGGACCAATCAGGTGCAGAATTCTTTACCGACAGATGTAGGTGTGGCTATCATGTTTTGTACAGTACAGTTCGTAAAAATTACTAGAGTATTGGACTCCGCTCTACACAAAATGCTACAGTGTTTTTGAGATGGGTCTCACTTACTGATTCTTTTACGGGTCTTGCATTATGATGGGAAATCTATATCGGGCTAACCGCATATAAAATTACTGTAAGATGTTGCGCAAGATGGGACTAAGAGACATTTATTTCGTAGCTGGTTGCATATGCTCGGAAAAAATAAGGGTAGCTGTACCACTCGATATAAATCAACATTTGTGAATTACTAACTTTTATTTCCTCCCGTTGCTTCATTTCATGTTTACTTTAACGGAGAAGTGGTGTTATTATTGGACCGAAATAATGTACGTGTTATTTTCCGCAAGTGTGCGTGTAGTGAAGGTTGCTTTATTCATTACAGTTCACTTCTTTACGTCCATTGTCGCTATTACAGCAGGTCCTTATTTATGCTGCTCATTGTATCAAGTGTAACATGCTTCCTTATTGCTCGTGTGGCCTCAGTGACAACTGCTAGCCTACGCTGTGACCGGAACAAGAGATTACAGGTACAAAATAAGCGTTTGTTTATACTTCTCTGTTACTAGCTTTCACTCGACCATGCCCCAGGAAGTCACCTTTCGAGGCTTCCTCGCACCAAATGTGTTCGTCCTTGGCGTACGGTGACGCAAAGCGGAGGAAATGCTTTCGTCATAACTTAAAATGAGTCATCTTTTCTTAGCTCCTCATGTAATTAGTAAACCATTATGAAACAGTCGAATTATTATTAATTTTCTTGCCAGTGGTTTAACGTCGCATTACCACTTTGGAGACATAAGGATTGAAAAGGGCTGTCCGACTCACTGGCTGTATGGTCAGCGTTGAGACCTTCCATTCATAGGGTCCCGGGTTTGATTCCTGGCCCGGTAGGGGATTTTAACCCTCAAATGGTCCATATAAACGACTGTTACTGTCACACTATTTTCAGGATTTTTGTATACTTTCACTAAAAATTCTTAAAAATAGGTTTTGAAAGGAAATCATGCAGTGTAAAACATTTTATTAAATCTTAATATCATAGGCTATTGAAATAAATATATTTTTGTTTTGTACCTTTCATTATATCTTTACAGCCATCCTGAGTTTCCAAAAAAGTGTTCCAAAATTATATTTTCAAAATGTTTGCGCCCATACCAGACACTAAAATATTCGACTTACCCGAGAAAGTCAAATCACAATATTGTGCACAATTTTATGCACTTCAAAAAAATTTAAACACTTTAGATGTTATATACGAAAATGAAGAGAGATATACATATATACACAAGCACTAGAACGCCCCCGCAACGTCACTCAGAGGAGCTACCAGAACTAGACTGTGCTCTCCTTTTCCTTCCTCTCCTTTCAGGCCTCCGGAAGTGCTGCAAATTGTGGTGAAACTCCCTGTGAACTGCACAGTTACAACCAGGGCACAAATAACAGGTCCTTCCCCGTTTTTGTTGGTCCACAGATTACGCATAAACGTTCCAGCTTTTCAGGAGGTCTGTCAATGTCACTGTCATTATCACTCATATCACTCGCGTCACTCATTATTTCATCCAACATCTTCCGAATGGGACTTGAACCGAAATTTCTTGGGTCTTGAAACTAAATTACTCGCCATTTCCGCAAAACACTAATAAAAACAGGGCGTACAACAGAACGACACCGTGACGCGGCAGGGCGCCATATTGCACTGCGCAGTTAAGGTAGCGAGCCTAACGACTGAATTTTAAGACTGTGCAGTACATTTAAACGGCAGTCTACAACCTAGCAACTAGAGTAAAAGAGAGACTGTAATCTGCTGTTTAAAATGATACAAAATAAAGCACATTTGTGTGTCACTACGCATAACGAGAGCGTGTCAAATGAACGGCTGCAAAACAGTCGATGTATCGTCGTTGACCACAACAACGTGTACAAAAAGGGCGATGCATCATCGTTTAACCATTTGAGGGTTAATCTCGTCTGATTAATTCTTTTGACTTGGGAACTGACTATCTGTGTTCGTCTCAACGCTCTCCCCTTCATATTCAAACAACCATCACAGAAACACGCAATAGCGGTTACATCTCTCCATATAGGTTTGGTGTCAGGAAGGACATCCGACCATAAAACAGGGCCAAATCCACTTGTGAGAGACAGTTCGTACCCGCGACCCCACAAGTGTGTCAAAAGCGGTAGAAGAAAGAGGATGGGGAAGGGCTGGCGGCCGTGGCCTAAATTAAGGTTCAGTCCTAGCTCGGTAATGGGAAACCACGGAAAACTATCTTCAGGGCTGCCTACGGAGGAATTCGAATCCATAATACCCCGAGTGCAAGCTCACAGATACGTGATCCTTACCCCACAGCCAATTCGCTCGGTCGATCGAATTGTAGATTTCACAAGTTTGTTTACGTCGCACCGACACAGATGGGTCTTATGGCGAGATGGGATAGGGGAGACCTAGGAGTGGGAAGGAAGAGCCCGTGGCATGCATTAGGGTACAGAACCAGCATTTTCCTGGTATGAAAATGGGAAGCCATCTACAGGGCTGCCGATAGTGGGGTTCGAAGTTCAATCGAGTGATCCATGATCCCTTTAATTACCCATGACAACAATTAATGGTTAGCAAATGAATTATATCCAGCACTTCGTTTTAAGAACGCAGCTAAATACTGTATTAGTGCCCGTAAAAGTTCGTTCGTAATCTGTTTTCCCTCCAGGGTCGGTTTTTCCCTGGGACTCATCGAGGGATCCCACCTCTACCGCCTCAAGGGCAATGTCCTGGTGCTTCAGACTCTGGGTCTGGGGATACAACTGGGGAGGATGACCAGTACCTCGTCCAGACGGCTTCACCTGCTATGCTGAACAAGGGCCTTGTGGGGGGATGGGAAAAATGGAAGGGATAGACAAGGAAGAGGGAAGGAAGCGGACGTGGCCTTAAGTTAGGTACCATCCCGGCATTTGCCTGGAGGAGAAGTGGGAAACCATGGGAAACCTCTTCCAGGATGGCTGAGGAGGGAATCGAGACCCCTCTACTCAGTTGACCTCCCGAGGCTGAGTGGACACGGTTCCAGCCCTCGTACCACTTTTCAAATTTCGTGGCAGATCCGGGAATCGAACCCGGGTCTCTGGAGTGGCAGCTAATCACACTAACCACTACACCACAGAGGCGGACGCCCGTAAAAGTAATACCCTGAAATACCTATAAAGCGTGCTGCTGTCACTGGACGTATAACGACGCAGCTAGATGACCTGCAGGTAATAAATAGCGTATGGCTTTTAGTGCCGGGAGTGTCCGAGGACATGTTCGGCTCGCCAGGTGTAGGTCCTGTTATTTGACGACCGTAGGCAACCTGCGCGTCGGGATGAGGATGAAGTGATGATAAAGACGACACATCCACCCAGCCCCCACGCCACCGAAATTAACCAATGCTGGTTAAAATTCCCGACCCTGTCGGGAATAACCCGGGAACCCTGTGGACAAAGGCCAGCACGCTAACCCTTTGGCTATGGAGCTAGACGGCCTGCAGATATTCCAGTGTAACCTATTCAGTGTCTGTCTCGTCCAGTGATTTTAATCCTGTTCCTACTAGACAACGGCCCGAAATCAATCGAGGTGACTATCGCATACATTTGGTGTATAACACGTACTTATTTCAAACAAATGATCTGATCCTGAATATTTTTGAAAGAAAACTGCTAAGTGAGAATTTGTTTACGAGGAAAAGTACACACAGCATTAAAAAGTGTTTTGCACCACATGTATTGTAGATGCTCCTGAAGAGAGCTCGGAGATCAGTGTAAGGCCAATTGTTAGGTGCACGTAGAGTACGACATACAATCTGTTGACAGTTCAGAAAAGTGCACCATATTATCCTGAACGCTTGGACACAACATGCACAGAAGGCAGTTTGTGGCATGTTCAGTAAAGGCCTGTTTTCACATGTAGGACTGTGCTGCTACTGTGCTTCGACCGTGCTGTGTCGTCCGCAATCGCCAAACAGTATAAACCATTCCATTTGCATTGAACAGCAGTTGAGTATTTTCACATGTAGGACTGTGTCTGTCCCTACCGTGTTGGTACCGTGCTGTCATGGATCGCCAAGTAGAGCGATTACGACCCACACAGTCGTCACCTGGTCTCAGCACAGTACCACATGTGAAAATTAGAAACGGTCGCCCTAGTGTCGCCAAGCCGGACTTCCGTCTTATTTCGGTGGTAATCGGAAGCACTCGGTCGTACGTGATCCAGTGACCAACGAGCACAGAATAACATAGAGTGCGCAATGCGCTGTCTGAGTACTGTGTTCGTTGGTTTAGATACATTGTGTGATAGTTTGCAGTAGTAGGTGTGGCGCAGTTGTCTTCCTTAAAGATGGACGAACAAGTGATAAGTTTAGTTCAACAACATGAATGCCTTTATACTTATTCTTCTTTTGTTGTAAAACAATGTACGCTGCGCAGGCAATAACTACGTCTTCTTCGTTCGGATCCATGTCTCCAACCTGTGAGTACAAATGCAATGAACAAGGACCACATGCCCACAGCACAGTCGCAGCACAGTCCTACATGTGAAAAGACGGAGTAGGCGACACCGCCGTAGCACGGTCGAAGCACAGCCGAAGCACAGTCCTACATGTGAAAACAGGCCTTAAGTAAACATGCCTCGACAAGTCATTACAGCATTTGGTCGTACGCACATTAACATATTGAGTCAGCAGGGCCTTCCCGTGAGGAAAATTACCCATCTGGTTGATGTACACCACAGTGACGTTGTTAAGATGTAAAACTGCCATCGTACGATACAGTGTGTTCAGGATCGTTCTCACAGTGGTCAGCAACAAAAGCTGGTGACCATTACTTGCGAATTTGGCTCGCAGGAACCGAGGAGACACTATAACAGGGCTCCATAATGTTTTTCTGGCGGCAACTGTGAAAGATATATCTTCTCAGACACTCCGAAATAACCTCCATAGAGTCCACCTACACCTCTGAGTCCTTTTGCATGTACACCCCAACACTGTAGCACCAAGAGCAGCTGGACAAGGGACACTTGAACTGGAACCTGTTATCATAGCGTCACTGATGAATTCATAATTTGTCTGACACTTGATAATCATAGGAGGAGGGTATTGAGAGAGCCAGATGAGTCATATTTAGTATACCACAGATCTAGGAGAGACGCGGATACGTTAGGTTTTGGGCCGGTATTACGTATGTACGTCCAACCCCCGCTTATCGTCACTTAGGGCACTCTGCAAGTGTACAATATCTGGACTGAATCCTCCGACAACTTATCCGGGATAGGCCCGTTCTATTAAAGCACGCACGCTGCTTTCGTCATGTTAACATCTTCCTCAGGGAGGCCCAAATCAATCGGATATAACGGTTTGAGATGTTGCCACCATGAAGGTGCCTGTGGCCAGCTGAAATGGATGGTATGAAGACGTAGGAATTCGTCCTCTCACCCTGGATGACATCCGGAGGGCTCGTGCCGGTGAGAGAGACAGGGTAGAGCAAGTCAGCCTCAAGTTATTAGTGGGTTAAGTTATGAATATTATGTAGAGGTTGTAAAGTATAAGTACAATTAAAAGGGCCTTGAAATTTGTGAGAATTTGGAGAACTCTGGACACTGTAGAGATTAATTTTGGGAAAAACTGAGTGTCTAGCCCATGTGGTAAAGGCGTGCTGGGGTAGGCTGAAAGGACGTGGGTTCTATTCCCGTTCAGAAAAGTGAAAAATTAGAAACGAGATTTTTACTCTACATGGCCCTGAGTTTCGTTCAATATACGTCAAAAATGAGTACCAGGTTAATTCCTCGGGGAGAAGTTGCCCGGGCGTTGATCTAACCACTATATCACACTTCATTGTGAGGTTAAGAATAATGAAAACCTTTGCATTCATTTCTCCTAGGGCCTTTCTGACATTCACGGAGACTGCTACGCTTTTAATTTGAACAAACTAATTTGACAAACCAATTTATGAAACATAATGGAGTTGAAGACTCTAGACCAGAGATGGAAGCAGAAATATAGTTCATGCGTTCCGCATTCGAACAAACGGGGATGAGTGCACTGGCAGACATTTCACCAATTGAAACATGATATCACAAAAGTTTAGAAATATTCTTGATAATGTTCAAAATATCCGCTCGTGTCAGTGCACCTTGGCTGGTATGGAGGCAAATACTCTGTGGCCTCTTCACCTGAAGGCCAAAACAAGAATGTTGCACTTCCCGTTGTCTGTAATGGAAATGATTGTTGGCCAGCATCCGTGAAGCACGAATACCCCTTGGCACGTCATGGAGATGTGCATGCTCCGATGGGTACTTGGTCGTATACGCCTGGACCATGTTAGAAACGATTACTTACGAACAGTCTTTGGGGTGGCACTCATGAAGGACAGGATACAAGAAGGCCATCAGTGTTGATATTGTGATGTTACTTTACGTGCAGTGAAGAGTGGTCTATAACTGAAACAGCCTTATACGCTCAACTGAAAGGAAACCGTCCCGATGGATGACCCAAGAAACGGCGGCTGGACCGGATGAGAGAGGACAAGATATCAGTCAAAGTGTTCCTCTAACAACGCCTTCGATAGGAAAAATTAACAATAGCGTTTAAAAATGCAAATCCTGCAGCTCGGGAGAAACACTAAGAAAATAATAATAAGAAGAAGGTAATTCAAAATCGTGGTATGAAGAAACACATTTTTCCTGCTTTCATGTGTTCTTAGATACATTTTTGTATAAGGGCATATTTTTACATCCTATAACCGATGTGATTGGTCGTATTCAACTAATTGGTCCTTCACTTCGAATGATTCCCTTGCCAGAGATGGAACAAGGTTTAATGACCATCGTGACGGCATATGAGAAGCATTATAATACGAGAGACTAGTCACTGAGTCAGTAAAGGTAAGCAACCTGGCTGAAAACGTCACCACGCTGACCGGATGAAATTCAGAATTTTTTACACCCTATGGCTGAGCATCAGTTATGGCAGAATCACCAGACTCTCAAAGGGTTTTGACAATGGTCATGGGTTTAGTTTTCCTTTCTATTCATCTTCAACGTTCTGATCCGTATCCCCTCGTTCATTAATAATAATTGTACATGTTCAGCTAATGCACATGCTGATATCATATGATATCAAATGTCTTTCAAATATCCGTCTCTAAAGGGTATGAATCCGCAATTTTATGATCCACAGTTCTATTATTATATGACGTCATTTTAAACTGTCTGCTTATCATTTTCGACGGTCCATTTTGCTCTACTATGTAAATGGCTGATAATCGGGGCGCTATTGGGTGACCGTTTGCTGAGTGTTAACGTACTTTGTCTGGTAATAACTATTTATTTCATCAGAGATATTTTACTTACTGATATCAAACGACATGGGGTACTGAATGAGCTCTTTCATGGCATTCAAATTTCTTCTGTTGGGTTTGAACACATGTTCATGAAATATAGTAACAAATATCATATCACTAATCTTCAGACGAATTTACCATTCAGATCGTAAAATTTTTAAATGTTGTATGGCAAATGCACGTGTACAGGAGAGTATTAGAATCGTTATTGTTGATGTAAGGTTTTTATAATTTCACTGACCAGGGCTGTTCCAAATTTCACTATGATATAGTGAATTGTCTTGAATTATTGTAACTATTTGGATTAGATTTTAGATAGCCACAAATTATGTGATGAATGATTTTCAGTGCCGAAATGAATCTGCGACCTGTGTCACCTTCTATTTTAATGTATGTTTGTTGTATTACCATGTAGCAATGTTGTGGTTCTAGATTGCAGTGACAAATCCCTCTGCTTTCTGAAGAGTGAACCATGCTTCAGCTGTAAGTTCGACAACACACGGTCGACGTAATTTTGGATTAGCATATGATGGGTGCGCATATTGCAGTTTTCTTTGCTTCCACATCACTGATCGATTAAAATAAAATTCTCCCTGGGCTTAAGATGTTCGTCTGCAAGTCATAATGGTGTAGATGTCTTGTTAATTTTAACAATCACCTCATACGGAATATGATTTCTAATGGCGAAAACGTACTGCCGTAGAATTTCCAGGTACTTGGTGTGGGTATTTACGAAGTGAATAACTTT
This sequence comes from Anabrus simplex, assembly GCF_040414725.1. Classification (NCBI taxonomy): domain Eukaryota; kingdom Metazoa; phylum Arthropoda; class Insecta; order Orthoptera; family Tettigoniidae; genus Anabrus; species Anabrus simplex. The sequence continues at coordinate 74,997,896 of NC_090265.1, read as the reverse complement.
CCGACCGCCTCCGCTTCGTGGAAGTATGGTGCGTTCCATGGCCGCCCTTGGATGGTGCAATGGAAAATTTATAATTGTGATCGAGATCTGTCCTAGATCATTTCATAGTTGAAAAGGAATACGTAAGAAATGTTATTGGCCTTGACCTTCTTGCCAGCATCTAGGAATTACTTCAAAATAGCCTCCACACAAGCAATAAACTTCCGGTTAAGGTTACGTTATCTTATTTTGGCTGATACAGCGAAGCTGAAGAAAACAAAAGTATTTGTATTTCTCCTTCATCCAAACACTTTCTGACTTCCTCTAGGCCTACGTCAAAGACCTCTTCTATTTCAAGCTTCCTTTGTGTCAGAACGATTGCCTTACAGTCGTCAAGTCTAAATTCCACACCTAAATTTGTGCTGAAATTGAGCGTGATGGCTAAGAGTTCTTATTGTTGCCTCGGTACGCTAGCATAGACTTTTAAGTCATCCAACCTACAGTCCATGAGAAACATTTTTCTTCATTTTACTGGCAAGCACAGCACACTATATTCCACTTCCGTTTAACTACCGGACAATGGGTTCAAACATTGACAAATCCACAGTGGGCTGAAAGAATCTCCCTCAAATATTCCTTGTTTGATCCGAATTGAGCGAGACGTGGTATCATGGTGTATAACTTTCAAGTGAGGCTGTATATTCCATCTTTGAAAGGTATATTGTAAGCAGTGATTGACGAAAGGGCCATACTTGTAGATGAATGTTACACGGAGTCACAGAAACTTTTATATAATCAATATAGGCCAAGTATAAATTTAATTTTTCCCTTCATTGCCAAATTCACAATAGCCGAATCAATTACTACCTGATCCATACAGCCTTGAGTATTCCATCGGCAGCCTTTTTGTCCCTCGCGGATTATTATCTTCCGTTCGCAACGCCCATATACACGCCCTGCGATTATCTCAATGAATAGTTTTTAAAGCACAGACAGGCAGGTGATGGATCCATATTTGGAATGGTCTTTAAAACCTTCTCCTTCTTTAACAAGATCCCGTGAATGAAAATTCAAGAACTTGTTCAGGAAATCGTAATATAAGGGGTGATCAAGAAGTTTCCTTTTGACGGCCGTACAGTTCTGAATCGGGAGGCCAATCGCTCAAAATAGCCGTGATCATTGAGGCAATCATCCCACCGATGCACCAGGTTGAAGATCCCGGTGTGGAAAAACACCATGTCCTGCTGCGTAAAGAAGTACGTAACCGCCTGCTGCACATCCTCGTTTCGACAGCAAGCGTTGACCCATCAAGAGCCTTTTTTTAGGGGACTGAAGGCGTGTTAATTGCATTTGGAGTGAACAGGTTATGCGCCGGTCCACCCTAATCGCCCCATCCACCTCCCGCTTGTTGTTGTCCGTAATGGATGAGGGTGGACTTCCAGATCGACCGGCGTCTTGTCTCGACACGCGGACCGGATGGAACTCGGTGCACAATTGCACAACGGTGGTTTTCGACAGACATGCTGCCCCAAACATAGTCTTCATTCTTCGAAGGATGTCCACCGGTGTTTGTCGTTTGGCAGCCAAGAACAGAATTAAATCACTTTGGTCCTGTTTGGACGCATTTGGTAACAACGTCGCCATAGTTCACGTGGATGTATTTAATGAACGCACCTCGGCACGACATGACTACCACACTAATCCTTTTGCCTACATGTCCGTGCTTCTATACCGGCATTGGAGTCGCGCTACGTTGCATGTCCGCAACGCCCTCATATGGAAAACGTTTTGATGACGCCTTATGTTTGTACGGACGCTTTGGCTACAGTTTTAAGTGCACTTATGAAATTGTACCAGTTATTTGGCCCTGAATCTGGCTAAGCGTTTACCAGTTCTGAGCAGCTTGAATCACTGCCTCGACTTCTTCTACTGTGACGTGAAGTCGCCTCATTTCGGTTATGGTTGCTTCAGCATACTTTGTCTCATATTTCAGTCACCCAGCCTTCAATTTATGTTCTTTGGACTTTTTCCCATCATGACTACTGTTATTACAAGAAAGTATTTCGGTTACGAAAGTAGTCTAATTTTGTCATACGTGGTGGTATTTCGAATCTCATGAACTCTACTCATGCATTAAGAGTTTGTTTCCAAGGTATTTTGTTGCTTTCTTTAATAGTGGGGAGAGGATAGAAAATTTAGACTGAATATTAAGTGTATTTATTACAGAGATAGAAGTACTGTACTTCGTAGCTCTATGTTCACCTCTACTACTTGGTGGAGTCTTCTCATTGGAGTTGACAAACAGGAAGCTATTACCGAGGAGAGTTTTCCTAATAATCTTTCCTGTGATCCTAATCAACTCTTTCAACAGACTGGGAATACCTAGCGATACTCTGTCGAAACATACAAAGAAAAGAAAGAGAGCCCAGATCCATGCTTTTTGTGATACAATGTTTAAAATGGTTTGCAGCTAGGGCAAGTTTGTTGTTTTGATAGGTCTGTGTCGGTTTCATGTTTGATTTTGAGAATATAAAAAAGACTGATATATCGGCGATGCTTGACGCCATTCCTAATAGGTCTGTGTCGGTTTCATGTTTGATTTTGAGAATATAAAAAAGACTGATATATCGGCGATGCTTGACGCCATTCCTAATGCAGCAAGTCCTTGTGATGAATGATGTGGTGACGTCACTCACATGAGCAGTTGGCGAAAGTACTTCAAAGAGCTTAACAGTTGACGGGTAACAGGATAATATGACTCGGTGAGGTAGGCAACGGAAAAGTACTTCACTCCTAATTGTCTGGTATGCCCGTTCAGGGATACCGAGGCTAACTATAGAAGTTAATGCTGAAGCTGTTGGGAACCCAACCAGTCTCCGTTCAAAAGAAAAGATGAGAGGAGGGGATGAAGGGAGATGTTCACTTTGTTTCCGCTTTGGTATATTATGACGGCAATTTTTAACATGGAAATGAATATTCACAAGTCATTAATTCCAATATCTTGAAGTATATAAGCCATTAGCCATAAAACGGATAGTTAATAATAACAATAATAATAATGTATAACTGTAATTATCGAAGGTAATTTGGATCGAGGCTAGTTCAGATTAGTGAAACCTCGGATAATACGGACTGCAACACTGGCAAAATAAAAATAAGGAAATATATCATTCATTATCGTTAAACGTATTCCCGAATCTTAGTGAATTTTACATAATTTTAAAAACAGAGAAATAATACATTTAACTATATTTCTATTGTAAAGTAAAAGTATGCCGATGACACAGTCATTTACAGACCCATGAAAAATAATTATGATATTGTACGATTCCAATCAGATCTCTATAGTATAGCTCTGTGGTGTGAGGTAAATAAATTGTATATAAATATTGAAAAAATATCCACAGCCTGTTTCCAGTCATTCGACCGCGTCAGGAATGGAATGAATAAATGCCCCATCTAGAGGCGAGGATAGGAATTGTGCCGGTTGCCGAAGCCTGTCGCAGTCCTCTGGGTCAATGATTAATGAACGACAGATGAAATGAAATGATATTGGTGAGTGTTGCTGGAATTATATATGACAGGGAAAACCGGAGTACCCGGAGAAAAACCTGTCTGCCTCCGCTTTGTCCAGCACAAATATCACATGGAGTGACCGGAATTTGAACCACGGAACCCAGCGGTGAGAGGCCGGCGCGCTGCCGCCTGAGCCACGGAGGCTCTATATAAATATTAAGAAGTGTAAATATATAAGACTAAGCAAAGTTAGACAAGCACTCCAGGAACCAGCCTACTCTATGTGGAATCCAACTACCGACTTCTAAACTCCATCAAACTGCTCGGTACCGGGCGAATTGGCCGTGCGGATAGGGGCGTGCGGCTGTGAGCTTGCATCCGGCAGATAGTGGGTTCGAATCCCACTGTCGACAGCCCTGAAGATGGTCTTCTGTGGTTTCCCATTTTCACACCAGGCAAATTCTGGAGCTGTACCTTAATCAAGGCCACGGCCGCTTCCTTCCAACTCTTAAGCCTTTCCTATCCCATCGTCGGCATAAGACCTGTCTGTGTCGGTGCGACGTGAAGCCATTAGCAAAAAAAAACTGCTCGGTATTCACATTACGGACAATCTAAAATGGAATAAGCACGTGGAGGAAGTGAGGTGTAAGGCATACAAAGCGCTAGGTTTTGTCCGTAGATGTCTCTCGGGAGGAAGAGGTAAAGCCCTACAAACGGCTTATATTTCGCTGGTGCTGCCCATAATACTATAGTCTACGGCCTTCCTTCCTGGCACCCTACGACAACGGAAAAAATGAGGAAACTAGAGGGTATCCAGCGACGAGCAGAACGTTTAATTAACAAATACACCCCTTTAAACACACCCAGGCCATTGCCACCAGTGAACTCGTTATGTAAACAAATAGACGTAGCCTTCTTTAAGAAATCTCTGACAGACAACACACACCTCTCCCCTTGCCACCGCATGCAGCTTAATTACCGCTCTGTTAAGAGAGGTCAATCAGTTAATCTTGTCCCACCCCTCGCCAGAACAACCTCACATTTAAATGGATTTTACGCAAGGTCTGCTCTTCTACCATCTGAGGTAAAACTGCTTCATCTTCCTCAGTTCCTCAGCGCAGTGAAGAAAATTGATCTGTAAATAGAAACTCAAATGTGATGTATATAACTTGCATAACGGGTGCGAGTACAGTTGAATGCGGGCGAGTAAGTATGCGTGCGCGTGTTGGAGTGGTTGTGAATGAGTGTGCATACAGGGGTATGAGTGAGTATATAAATGGCTGTGTCTTCTTACTCTAATATGTGCAGTATAGCATAAATCTATGATAATTATTATTCTAAGAGAGAAGTGTTTCGGAGTGTAAAATGTAAATTTAAAATTGTCTACATATATGTAAATATTCAGTAGAGTTTATGTATACATACATGTGGGGATTGAGGCACTTCCGTGTACGTGGGGGTTGCCCTGTTTCCATCCATCACCCGTGAATTGTATATGTACAATTTAAGGATAATAAATAAATAAATAAATAAATAAATAAATAAATAAATATAATAATAATAATAAACTCGTGTCCCCATCCCGAGGAAGTGCTGCTCTTTTGAGGCACACCCCAAATGGAGGCGAGCTGCATGTACAATTTTTAACCACACACCAGTCCTCCTGCCATTCGTAAATTTCTCGCAGTACCGGGAATCGAACCCGGGACCCCTGGGACGACAGATAATAACACTAGCCACTACTCTACGGAGGCGGATATTTTTATGGTAAATAATAATACTAGAGCATGTAGGTAATTCGAACAATATGTATAAATGATGTAATATAATTCGTATAACAAAGGACTGTATTGTTAGATTTTAACAGTCTGCTAGGCGATTCTCTCACAGTTGCCTACATACGTTGAAGGTACAATAACATTAAACACAAAGCTAGTGGCAGCGCATTTTGAGCCACGTAGCTGTCAGCTTGAATTCGGGAGATAGTGGGTTAGAGCCCCACTATCGATAGCCCTGAAGATGGTTTTCCGTGGTTTCCCACCTTCCCACTCCTAGTCCTTTCCTAGTTCACTGTCGCGGACGAGTCAGAGTGACGTAAAGGAGATTGCAAGAAATGAAACATAACATAAAAACATAACTTCTTAATATTTCACACCTATAATGTTCTTAAAAATGTTTTCTAGAGTTCCTTTGTTTCAAAATTATTAATCAAAGTGTTTGTTATTCTTTGTTTAATAACACCTTTTTCTATGGATATGTTATAGGGTTTTAGGTTGTTTTTTTTAAGTTGCTATATTTAGTGCTCAACAGACCGGAAAACTTGAAAGTATAATTAATTGAGTCAACACTGAGAAGTTTGGCTTCCTTCTTAACAAATTTTAACATCGATGAAAGGAGAAATACTTTTTGTAATATCAGTTCCGTGCAATTACACTTTGAACTTCTTCTTCCTGTGATAGAGATTCCTTGTACATTTCTTCTGTAGTGGTATATAATTCTAAGAAAAATGGTCAGAAGGAACTCCAAACGTGGTTTCGTAACGGTGCCTGACCGATTTTGTCTTCAATCATGAGGAGGAAAAATTTATGGATAGCTGAATTCAGAGTGAAGTCCTGAATAGTCATTAAATGTCTGCAACATCTCACCGTAAGTGTGGGAGTCAGGCACGTCAAAGTCCCCTCTGGGGAAAATATATTTCCTTCCATTTATTTCACCCGATAACCTTGCAGTTGGGATACTCCATCTTTCCTTTTAATGACAAGCCTCTCTGTCTGATTATTGGGCAATACTTAACGTCACAACACCGTTACAGATCAACGGATACTTTAAGCTATTAGTTCATGTCATTGCCTTAGCAGCGACACACCGCTAAGGATTTTGTTTTGATAGTGACATTTAAGGGGACAGCAGCCGTCTGTGATCATCATCCGTTGTCTTACCACACTACCACTATGATGTACAAGGAGCGAGGCAATGGTAAGTACCACATATGAACTGCTTGCTGTAGCTGAACCAATGTAATTAATTGTCACAATTCTTCTTCTGCATCTTGTTCTCAATAATGATAATGATAATTATCAGATTTCGGAAGTTTATGACCTAAAGAAGTACAACATATCGTCGTTGCCGGGACAAAACCTCCTATGACCGAGCTCGATAGCTGCAGTCGTTTAAATGCGGCCAGTATCCAGTATTCGGGAGATAGTAGGTTCGAACCCCACTACCGGCAGCCCTGAAAATGGTTTTCCGTGGTTTCCCATTTTCACACCAGGCAAATGTTGGGGCTGTACCTTAATTAAGGCCATGGTGTGAAAATGGGAAACCACGGAAAACCATTTTCAGGGCTGCCGACAGTGGGGTTCGAAACTACTATCTCCCGAATACTGGATAGTGGCCGCACTTAAGCGACTGCAGGTATCGAGCTCGATTGTCAAATATGACCTAAGAATTTTAGAGATATTTAGCAAGTATTAGAGTATTACCAACATTAAACGTGCCAAAAAATAATTAGCAAAAATAAATACAAGAGAATCATTTAGTCATGCAAACTGACAAAGCTACAGTAGGTATGTGAGAACTACATACATTTTTGTAATAGCTCTGAGGCGCAGCTCTCACTCTGTTTTTCTAAAAAAAAAACAAACAAGAAGACGAAGTATTACCTTGCTCCTGTCGGTGTTCGTTTGTACAGCATTTCTTTCTCGGTATCATGTCTTCCAAAGATGCTATCTACATGTTTCGGGAAAAGATATAAAAATATACCTACTACGGTATTTTGAAATACTTTATATGAAATTCGATGCAGATAACATGTACCTTGTTAAAAAAAAACTACGCCTCAGTGCAAGTAGAAATGTTCAAAATATAACCAAATGTGACCTTGTGTCACTTGAATAAACGAAATATGACCAAAGCAATTAAATGTCCGAAATATGCAACATAAAATTGCTTTAAACGCAGTCAAGGACCCATCATTCACAGTTATTTCTCAGATTTCGGGTAAAATGTCATCATGAAAGAAATATGACTTTTCCTTAACATCCGAACCTGAATTATTATAATAATGAGTTGAATAGAGTAAGATAGGTTACTTGGGAAAATAATGTACTCGAAAACGGAGGGTAAGAGAAGAGGGAGACCAAGGCGATAATGGTTAGCCTCAGTTTTTAATGATAAAAGGTGTTGAATTAAACGAAGTCACAAAGCTACTTGCAAATAGAGGATTGTGGAGGGAAGATTAGATAATTCAGAGATGCTTACAGACTGAACATCAAAAAGGCAGAACAATCCATAATAAAGACGTCTTACATGACAGTAATAATACATGGTTTGAGTAATCAAATTACGAATGTAACTTAATTTTCTGATTGCATGTGAGATACATTTTTAGTTCCATGACTGTTTTGATGTTCAAAAGTAAAAAAGAAATAAACAAACCCATATCTTTTTTCATATTAAAATATAATTGTGATCTTGAAATGTAAGAACGGTTTAAAATAATTTTTGACTAACCTACTTTTGCTCACTGGCCATGACTTTGTACCTAAAATACCTTCAATTAAAACGCTTCTTTCTCTCTCAAGTAATTCACCATGAAGTAATAAATGGTGAACAGTTTGATCACTAGCATTGTATGGACATATGGGACTATCTAAAATTCTAAAGCGATGAAAATAAGTTCTTCTTTTTCCATGACCCGTTACCATTGCGGTGAAATTTGGCTTTACATAAATACAGTATGTTGGGGGAAGTATGTCTATTACACTGGGGAAAAAATGTATGTATGTATGTATGTATGCATGAATGCATGTATGTAGTATGTGTGTATCTATGTACTGTATGTAGGTTAGGAGCCGATGACTTAGATGTTAGACCCTTTAAAGAACAAGCATCATCATCATCATCATCATCATCATTATGTATGTATTCCGTTGTAATATCTGAAGCCATGTCTATTTTGTTTCCACTCATTTTTTAACTGTTAGGTACTTCAGTGTGCAGAAACGTCTTCTTATTATTAACTTCTTCTTCTTCTTATTCTTATCTGTTTACCCTAAAGAGTCGGTTTTTCCCTCGGTCTCAGCGAGGGATCCCACCTCTATCGCCTCAAGGGCAGTGTCCTGGAGCTTCAGACTCTGGGTCGGGGGATACAACTAAGGAGGTTGATCAGTACCTCGCCCAGGCAGCCTCACCTGCTATGCTGAACAGGGGCCTTGCGTGGGCATTGCAAGATTGTAAGGGATACACAAGGGAGCGGGAAGGAAGCGGCCGTGGCATTAAGTTAGGTACCATTCCGGTATTTGCCTGGAGGAGAAGTGAGGAACCACGGAAAACCACTTCCAGGATGGCTGAGGTGGGAATCGAACCCACCTCTACTCAGTTGACCTCCCGAGGCTGAGTGTACCCCGTTCAAGCCCTCGCACCACTTTTCAAATTTATTGGCAAAGCCGGGAATCGAACCCGGGCCTCCGGGGGTGGCAGCTAATCACGCTAATCACTACACAACAGAGGCGGACTCTGCAAAAGCTAATTAATTAATTAATTAATTTAATTACGTTGTATTTTTCAAGTATAATACTGTTAAGTTATCATATATTTGTCCGGCTACATGGTTAAATTGTTAGAGTACTGGCGTTTGATCCAGGGGGTCTCGGGTTCGATTTCAGTCGGATCGGGTTTTAACCTTCATTGGTTGACTCCGATGGCTCGGGGCTGCTTGTGTGTGCCATATTTATCATTAGAATTCGTCGCAGATAGGACCCCGCCCTCACCGATGCGTACACCGCCAATATAACGTCAGCTCGAAGGAACTCCAGCAGGCCTCTTCGGAGGCCACATGCCATTATCACCATGTGTTTTTCTTTTTCAGGTATTTTATAAAGTTGTTACTCAAAACTAGTTTCGGCAGACTGAAGAACCTGACAATTAAAAAGAAAAGCAACTCAATGTTGAACACACCCTAGGGATATGAGCTACGAATTTTAGGTAAACAAAATATAATAAAGTACGGGAATATATTATTTATTTATTCTTAAAGATTAGAATCCTTTCCTTATTCATCGTTATCTGGTGGATGAAATTAGCAGTTTGCATTTTTCTACCACCAGGAGCGCTAATGAGAGTCGATGCAGAGTTTTACTTAAGCCTTTATAACTAAATTCGGTGTGGGCATTCTTGAAAAAATAAAAAAACCCGCAGGTTATTGAACCAAGTAAACATTGCAGAAAGAATATATAAATCAGTTAATTTGGCTAAGATTTGAATCAAAAACGAAACGAGTAAAAAAACAATGTATTTTAGGCTGTTTGTTTTCGGAACTGCCTTTAGGCCGGAAGTGATTTTCGAAATTTGTTTTTTATTTTGATAAAAAATATTCAAGGTTCACAATTTGAAACCTTTCCGGGCCGTTTATCCCATAACTTTCGGTGAAATTGGTTTCCTTGTCTAGAAGGTATTTAAAAACCAATTGGTCTGTACCCTTTGGCTCAATCGCATGATGTGAGTTGTTGATGTTATTATTTAATTTTATAAAATTTTCGTTTCGGCCGTCTGTGGACCACGTTTGACAATCTTTGCAGTATTTTTAGCCTTCTCTACCTTCTCTTTCTGCCAGTATATTTTCATCCTTTCTTCTACTTCATTTTTCTGCTCTTCTGTGTAAGAACTCCCTTTTCTCAACAGCGTTCCCCACTCTGCTGGAAAACGCGGAACGAGTTGTCTAAATTGATTTCTGTCCATAACCGCCATCTTCGTCAAGTCCAGTCTCACTTCTCGAAACCATTTGAGCTCTGCCTTCCTCTTCCTGAAGAATTGAAAGATTCTCTTCGTTAGTCTATTTATCTTCATCCTCAAGAAGTACCCTAGAACTGTAACTACAACCTTCTCTTTCCCATCAGTCCAACCACTCCTTCTATTCTTTGAAACAATTCCTTCTTCGATTTGAATCTCCTCTTCCCATTTTTTTTCATTTGCGCCCAGAAATTTTCTTAGCATTATTGCTTCCCTCCTCCGGGTATCTTCAAGTCCAACTTTTCCAATCATGCCCAACGTTTCCACTGAATACAGGCATTCATGTTTAACAAGGGTGTCTAGGTGCCTCAATTTAGCCCCTTAAGGTAAAACCTTCTTTTATAGGTATTCCTTGCTTGTTGAAATGTAATTTCCACTTTTCTCGCCCGCTCCTTAATGGCATTCTTACCGACCCGTTATCTTCTAATGTTTCCCCCAAATACTTAAACCTCTTAACTCTTCTTATTTCTTTTTCTGCCAATTCGAACAACTGAGGGGCCTCTTTAATGTTGGTCATGGACGTAGTCTTTTCAATACAAATTTGAAACCCAGTCTTCATCTGGAATTCTTCAAAACTTTTCTTAGCTATTGCTTTATTGTTGACCGGGCGAATTGGTCGTGCGGTTAGAGGCGCGCGGCTGTGAGCTTGCATCCGGGAGATAGTGGGTTCGAATCCCACTGTCGGCAGCCTTGAAGATGGTTTTCCGTGGTTTCCCATTTTCACACCAGGCAAATGCTGGGGCTGTTCCTTAATTATGGCCACGGCCGCTTCTTTTCCACTTTCAGCCCTTTCCTATCTCATCGTCGCCATAAGACCTATGTGCGTCGGTGTGACGTAAAGCCACTAGCTTTATCGTTGGAGAGTATCACTAAATCATCAACGAATGCCTATCAACCTATATTTATACTCTCTTTACCTGTCCCAATCTTGAAAGTATTACTATTTGTACTGCTTTTTATTATGATACAAAATAACTGAGTATCAATACTGGCTTGAAAGCTCTGTTTGAATTGCTTTTTAGGACTATTTGCAAGATAATCGATGACTGTTGAGTTCCGGCCACTTCCTTAGAGGCATGCCATGCAGATCGCATTCCACATCTCGTATTTTCTTGTTTTGAATTGGAGACTTGATAGATAATGGAATAATCCTTTTTATGTGGAATTCTTTTCTTTGTTATGTCCTTCCACGATACAAAGCAATACTTTTTCAGATACTACATGGTCATGACATGGACGACCATGTGGTTTGCTTGGAATGCTGAATTTACAAGGTTTGTCGGAACGCAGTGCGGTAATTTATCACCCAGTTCTTCAAGCATTGTCTCCGAGTACCTCTCACCATAGGTTTCATCGGTCTGCACTTTTAAACATCTAGAAATGCTTGTATTAAGTTTCTGTATCTGCATTATACTTGAAGAATAATTGTTAATAAATTATGGATTTTGTTCGAAATAATTTTCAATTTAATAACTTTGAAGATAATAGTATTCACTTCGTTTTCCTCTTCTTGTTAATTGGGGGCTGCCTGGCCGAGGCGGTAAAGACGTGCTCGGTTCGCCCGGAAGGATATGGGTTCGAATCCCCGTCAGGAAGTAGTAAAATTTAAGAAACGAGATTTCCACTTTCGGAGGTGCATATGGCCCTGAGGTTCACTCAGCTTACACCAAAAATGAGTACCAGGTTAATTCCTGGGGGCAAAGGTGGCCGAGCGTAGAGCTAACCACTCTACCCCATCACGTGCCGAGGTTAACAATGGTAGAAGCCTTTACCTTCCACTCCTCCAAGGGCCTTCATGGCCTGTACGGAGGTGACTTTGCTTTGCTTTGCTTTTTGTCAATTCGCCGAAGAACAAAACGCATTTCGTCATTATGATACATTTCCTATTAAATTCATGCATATAGGCCTAGTTGTTATAGTTTTCCTGTTGTGGTGGTCGTTTTTACTACACGTAATATTGGACTCGGATATCTCGGTTGTCAACCCAATGTACTTAGTGAGTGTGTTGGTGTGGTTGCTGTCGGTCTCCACCAACACAATTACCTATATATTTAAAACATTTGGCTGGCTAATTTTTGTTACCGCGAGTTTGAGAGAATGTCTGAACCGATTGACATTGTAAAGCATTCTGACGAAAGCTCTTGGTTTGTAGATTTGCAGAGTGTCTTTAAAAGTATAAACATTTCTCGTCGTGTATTCTTATATTATGAAATAAAAATGTAACATTCCGATTGTCTGAAGCGCTCGGCAGTACCTCAAGGCCATCTGCTTGTCGGCCATATGCGTAACGAGAATTCTAAAGAATGCACGCGCATGCGCTGTCTGATGTGACGTCTCCTCGCTGTAGTTTGCATAACTGAGTGGTCAGTCGTGGACTCGTGGTTTGTCGAGAGTATTCCACGTACAGATTTCGAGTTTTCTTATCTGATTGGTGACAATCCCAATGGCAGCTGGAATCGTGTATTTCATATCTACAACGCGACGTGTAAATACATTCACTTATCACTTACTTTTGTAAAGTAAAATGATCAACTACTTCCCAGTCAATATGGGCTGCCAAAAGGACAACGTTCCACGTGAAAATAAATAATGAAAAACAAAACTTTAAGCCCAAGACAATAACTGTAAAGCTACAAAATATTTCGTAAAAACCGAGCGAGTGAGTACGCGGATTGGATCACATAGCTGTCAGTTTGCATTCGGGAGAGAGTGGTTTCCAGCTCCAATGTCGGCAGCTCTGAAGGTAGTTTTCCATGATCCTACTTTTTATAAAATAATGATACTTGCTTTACGTCCCACTAACTACTTTTACGGTTTTCGGAGAAGCCCAAGTGCCGGAATTTAGTCCCGCAGGAGTTATTTTACGTGCGAGTAAATCTACCGACACGAGGTTGACGTATCTGAGCACCTTCAAATGCCACCGGACTGAGCCAGGATCGAAGGTGCCAAGTTGGATTCAGAAGGCCAGTTGCTCAACCGTCTGAGCCATTCAGCCTGGCACCCTATTTTCACAAACAGACAAATGCTGTGGTTGTACCTTAATTAAAGCCACGGTCGCTTCCTTCCCACTGCCAGCCGTTTGTTATCCCATCGTAGCCATAGACCTATCTGTGTCAGCGCGACACATAATCAACCGGTACAAAAAACAAACGTTCAAAAAGGTATGCAGGCAGCACATGGAGTAATTTTATATCAAGACAACACCTATTTATAACGAGTGCAGCACGAGTCTTCTAGTTTGTGATTAATTGGTCTGGTATAGTGAACGACGTATGCGAGGTTACACATGGTCAGCGTGATGAATTCCCTCGACCAATATTCTTGGCTTTCTAGACCGAGGCCGCTATCTTTCTGTCAGATGGCTCCTCATTCATTCTCACGTAGGCTGAGCGGACCACTCAACAGCCCTCAGATACATGTAAAAATCCTTGACCTCACTAGGCATCGAACTCGAGGCATCCGGGGAAGAGGCAGGAGCGCTACCCCTAGATCATGGCGTCGGCACAGTTCTATCAATAACACTGCTACATTTCTGTCAATCTACAGTAATATGTTAATTTCTATAAACCTCTAGTTGACTTTTAAATCATGTCTTCTTCTGTGAATCTATGTTGAGACAGGTATCAACTGGACAGCCTCCATGATTCTCTTTCCTGAGCATTTTGCTTCAGTTGTTCATAGCTTCTCCCTTGTTTGACATGTTAACATTCCAAACCTTTTTCTTCCTCTTCCTTTTCTTCCGTCTATTTTTCCCTCCATCACCTTCTGCCGAAGACAATTTCTACGTAGTATGTGACCCAAAAGGATATTTTCTTCTCCTTTATCGTTTTCATCAGATGTCTTTTCTCTCCTACTTTCCTTAGCACTTCATCATTTCTCACTTTATCAGTCCACTTCACTTTTCCATTCTTCTCCACAACCATATTTCAAAACTTTCATAATACTTTGTTTCTTTCTTTCTTAATGTCCATGTTTCAGCCCCATACGTCATGCAAAAGCCATAAAAAAGATCAAGCTTTTACGTGATTTTTAATATTATGATTGTAGCCACGGGACCTTCAGTTTTACGTGGAATTTGAACCATAGGCTCGTGACATTCAATTTCAAGAATTTCTTATGCACAACCTTCAATGTGCAAAATATAATTACAGAGTATATCAGAATTATATAGACAAAATGAGGGTATCTTTCCGTGCTGTGTTGAGAACGATGGTGCGATCGGATTGACGCAGTAAATTTTTCTTTTCGAGAAAATGGGGCTATTTGTTACTTCTGGGCGCGCAATTCAAATGGACGAGCCGTACTTCGTATGCCAGAGCACAAAGCACTGCTGTGCTTCAGAGAAGAGAAGGGGTGGGATGAGAAGTGTGGTGTATAATGAAAGCAGAGGTAATGCTCTGCGCGGAAGTTCCACTCGCACAAGATTGTCCTTGCCTCTTACAGGCAATATCCACTGTTCGCTTATTAAACACCAGTAACTACACACACAGTACAAGAATACACTGTAATTAAGACACTTGTCACTCAAGGAATGCACCAGATCGTTTCTCCTCTCGACTGTCAGTCGCAGTAACGTTCTTTATTATTTAACATGTTCGAAGATGCGACGTTGCCGCCCCATGGTTGTGTATTCCTTCACTCACAACATTGTAAATGGAATGAAATACTGATCGAAGGAAACTATACGGCCCCGCTCCAATTTCGATGCACAGTTCATAATGGCGTAGTAGTGACCTTTGGACTCATTTCAGGATGTGTGATGTGTCGCGAATGACCTGGTACTGTTGGGAGATCAGAAGAATGCACATGCCCGGTGAGGCACGGGGCGAAGTGGTTTTCACCAGCAGAGCCAGTGACGCAATGGTTACCATAGCAACTCCGCTACTATCCAGGCGACTTTATATTATCTTCTACTGGCAGCTCTTCGCTCTTGTCAGTTGTAATCCAGCGAACTGCAGAATGTGAGTCAATGTTTTCGTATAGCAGATACGAGCAGATAAGAGCCGATCTGTCTGGGCAGAACAGGAAGTTCGTGCTTGCAGGCCACATTCCTCATTCTTGCATTCTTCTCGACTCTACACAGTACAAGTTCATCTTCTCTTTCTGCGGCGTTCGCATATTAGTTTGTGCAGAACCAACTGTATACTGCCTACTGAGGCTGGGAAGCGACTATGCGGAGCGAACGAGAAACTTGTGCTTACTCACCGAGCATTACCTCTAGCTCCTACTTCCCACTTCCCCTTCTTTCCTTCCCGCCTCTGACGCACAGCAACAGGTAGCGGCTGGCTCTCTGGTATAGCAAATACGGCAAGTTCGTCAATTTGAATCGCGCGCCCGGAAATAACAAAGAAACCTCATTTCTTCGAAAAGAAGAAAGGAACTTTCCTCCGCCAATCCGATTGCACCGTCGTTCTGAACATATCGGTATAATTGTGATACACTCTGTATATTACTCCGGGCACGGCTTCTCATCAGGTTAAATGGTTAACTGATAACCCTGCCACTAAGATACCACAATATTTTCTCGTAAATTACATTCCTACCGAGCTCGATAGCTGCAGTCGCTTAAGTGCGGCCAGGATCCAATATTCGGGAGATAGTGGGTTCGAATTCCACTGTCGGCAGCCCTGAAGATGGTTTTCCGTGGCTTCCCATTTTCACACCAGGCAAATGCTGGGGCTATACCTTAATTAAGGCCACGGCTGCTTCCTTCCCAGTCCTAGCCCTTTCCTGCCCTATCGTCGCCATAAGGCATGTCTGTGTCGATGCGACGTAAAGCCAATAGCAAAAAAGAAAATTACATTCCTATGGGTAAAATCAGGAAGTTCACTGCTAGATTTTCGGCACTCATGTCTTAAAGGATCAAGGAGCAATAGCCTGCCCACGCAGGTGATACATTCTCCGGAGTGAACCTGAAAAATCTTCTAAAATATCCCTACGCGCGGTACAAGAGTGGTGAGATACACACAGTACGTATTCAAAACATGCTGTAATCGAAACAGAAAGTTGTAGCTTATATACTTCCTATCTCTGTCACAACACTACCCTTCCCTCTCCAAAACTCCCTGCAACCAGCGGAACAAAAGCAGAACTCGCCTCTGTTTTGTTAACATTTACGAGGTCGTGGGGGGGGGGGGGGAGGATTTTAAAAAAAAAATTTCTCTCACCAACCTACGTATTTATATGAGGTATCATCGGAGGGCGACAGTGAAGAAGAAAACTCCATGATATTCTACGACACATCACGAATACTGATTAGCAGGAAATTGGATCCTACGGACAATGAGGCATTGATTACAATTTTGTCTCTAACTACAATTTACCCAAGAAATAATTTCACACACACAAACCAAACACCATGGCTCACCAGCCATCAAAGGCCTTAGCCTACGAAGCGACCACTGCTCAGCTCGAAGGCCTGCAGATTACGAGCTGTCGTGTGGTCAGCACCACGAATCCTCTCTGCCGCTATGTTGGCTTTCTAGACCGGGGCCCCTACCTCACCGTCAGATGGCTCCTGAGCTGTAATCAAGAACCACGAACCAGCCCTCAGATCCAGGTAAAAATTCCTGAATGGCCAGGAATCGAACTCGGAGCCTCTGGGTAAGTGTTAGGCATACCACCGCTTCACCGCGGGGCTAGCTCCATATACCCAATAGCCTGTCCTTTGTCCAAGCAGAGGTACATCAATGACTAGAAAATCTATGTTGCTAAAAGTTCAAATGCTGGTAGTCACCTAATCCGGAAAGATTCTGGGATACTTGATGGCCTATATTTCCCACGAGACTCCCAAAATGAACGTTTACTGCCACAGAATACAGTAGAAATAGTTTTGACTGTATAGAGCTTCATTTCCCAATGTTTGCTCCGTCGAAACACATATTTTTTCTATATTTGGACACCATTTCGGTGCCTTTATTTTTATAACATGAAACGTCAGAGACTAAATATGTGAAATGAGATGATTGTTCAATAATTTTGTTGCCGTAAATATTTCTTTTGTTTTGTTTGTTTGTAAGATTGTCATTAAATGCCATGGTCTCAGTTTTAAAAATAGATGGCTTTAGGTTGTATTTCGTGACAACCTACATCAATTTGTACACAGCTACCGGAAATTGAACATGGGAATCTTTGATAACAATCTGACCGTCGGCAAATAATTATATTTCGATATAGGTGAAGTCATTCAGTTTTACTCCAGGGTGAGCTAAATTTGTCTCCAGTTTAAGTATTAAATGGAGTAGGTTATGTATTTCACCTTTCTTACATCTTCTGATTTATAAGTGTTTCATTAGAGAGTTTTCCATTTATATCTAGTTGGATTATCTTGTCCGCGTACATGCTCCATATACCCGTTATCGGTTATTTGAGGCAGCCAAAAATTTGAAGACTGCACTGCAGTTTCCTGCGATTTACTGCATCGAAATATTTCTCAGAATCGATAGAATCTTCACATCGTACCCACACCCTTTTGTTATTAAGGTTGGTTGAACGTCCCTTTACGAAACAATTATGTTTTTCTAATAATAAGTGTTTCACTATTTTATTCAGTCATTGATTGATCATCTTACAAAATAACTATTTTATTTATTGTTGTGAATATCGGAGGAATTTTACGGTTGAGATTGACGATAAAAATGAGATGTCAGCTACAGGGACCTTAGTCCAATTATAGGTTTACTTGATGAGGGAAAGAGGAATCTTGTCCTTACTTATTGGGAACGTATCCACGCTTTCTTGCTTCTGACCCTTGGTTTCACTCTTCAAATGATGTACATCACGCAACAAGCAGACATGGAAATCTCCTCTCCATAATTTGCATTGTCCCTATTTCCAGCCACATGGTTGATCAGAAGGATTGCATTTAATTTCCGCTCATAAATAACTATCCGCGACGAAAGCGACTTTCTGCCTCGCACACGATAACGATCATGTCATGATATGTACTCAAAGAATGGGTGAAACTAGTGCAATTCAGTCAGCGTGGGAAGTATAACTCCATTTCTTGAGGAAAGGGAATGTTTCTCACATCCGGCCTGGAAGTATCTGAATGAAAGGCTCTTTCTCTAGAACAAACTCTCAGAGCAGGAAATTTTCTCCGTTGTTTCTTCAGAAAAACATTGTCTAGACATAGCACGTAGGCTTACGTTATATGTGTTAAAATAAATATCTGTACTATATTAAGCGTATGGCATACATGACACAGAAAAAAATAATTTGTAAAAACATAATACATGTAGTCGCTCAGGAATTGTATTTTCCTCATATTTAATCCAATATTGTATCAGACTTAATTTTAATTATTATGAAAATATAATTCAGAGCCTCCGTGGCTCAGACAGCAGGGCGCCGGTTCTTCACCGTTGGATTCCATGGTTCATATCCCGGTCACTAAATGTGATATTTTTGCTTGAAAAAACGAAGTTGGCACAGGTTTTTCTCCGGGTACTCCGGTTTTCTTTGTCACCTTTCTTCCAGAAACACTTCAGCAATATCATTTCATCTTCCAGTCATTAATCATTGCCCAAGAAGAGTGCGACAGGCTTTGGCTCATGGCTCAAGTGCTATCTTCTCCGCTAGATGGAGCTTCATTCATTCCATTCTTGATCCGGTCGAATGACTGGAAAAAGGCTATGGGTTTTCATTTCCATCAAAATATATTCATTTTCCATGTAAGTAAAAGCCCTATGGATACTCAAAGACCGATACCTTGACGTTAGGCCCCTTTAAGCAACAAGCATCTTTATTATATCAATAGGTTCAATTGTTTCTGGAAAAACGTACCTGCGAGGAACTTATCAATTAGCACGGACTCATTCTTATTTTGAGCGACTGTACATATCACTAATTGAAAAAGAATATAAGTTATATACCTAATATTTGCAAGGAGAGTACAGATCCAGCTTAGCATCTGCCATTCTTACCACTGTATCAATATGGCCAGGTTTCACCAAGGTCCACTAGACTACCATTATATTCGTGATGTGGTCAAATGGTCTGGAACTCTGGTCGACAATCACGTCCTGGAGAGTTTATGAAGTCATGCTGATGTAATGTGAATGCATATCTTCCGCAGTTATCGTGGAACATGTTTAGAAACATCCACGTTTATCTAGGAAGCTCAAAACCTGCTAGAAACATGGTATAGATCACAGAGTCTTCGTTACTCTAGAGTTGCGTACGTCCTCTACTGTCTCCATTCTATTGTTAGATCGAAACCAGCGACGATAAGAATGTTGGCATTCATTAATTTTTTTTATTTTTATTAGCGGACGATGGGATTTCAGCTCATGTCTCCGAAGATCCGTGACAAAGGTCATGTGTTATTATTATCATTATTATTATTATTATTATTATTATTATTATTATTATTATTATTATTATTACAAGTTGCTTTACGTCACACCGTCATAGATGGGTCTTATGGAGACAATGGAATATGAAGGACTAGGAGTGGGAAGAACGTAGCCGTGACCTTAATTAAGGTACAGTCCCAGCATTTGCGTGGAGTGAAAGTGAGAAACTACCGAAAGCCATCTTCGGGGCTGCCAACAGTGGAGTTCAAACCCACTCTCTCCTGAATACAGCTCACAGCTGCTCTAGAGCTTAACCGCATGGCCAATTCGCTCGGTATTATTATTATTATTATTATTATTAATAAATAATGCTATTTGCTTTACGTCCCACTAACTACTATTTTAAGGTCTTCGGAGACGCCGAGGTGCCGGAATTTAGTCCCGCAGGAGTTCTTTTACGTGCCAGTAAATCTACCGACACGAGGCTGACGTATTTGAGCACCTTCAAATACCACCGGACTGAGCCAGGATCGAACCTGCCAAGTTGGGGTCAGAAGGCCAGCGCCTCAACCATCTGAGCCACTCAGCCCGGCATTATTATTATTATTACTATTATTATTATTATTATTATTATTATTATTATTATCATCATCATCTTCGGCTGACGTTATCTAACGGACTTCATATAGACACACACTCAATACATGGCGTTGATGTTTAAGATATCCCCGGCCAATTGCATGAATAAATAACAATAAAAACAATCACACGTGTGAACAATCAGATAAAAGCAAAGAAACAAATAAACAAAGGAATGTAGTAACCACCAAACAAGCACAAATTGGTTGACAATCTGTACTGATATTGAACAGGTTACTTCTCTTCCTATCTTTCATCTCCGGGTGTGCTCGCCTGGCGGCCATCATTATTAAGGCATCAAGTATGCGTGGTCTGGCACCGTCGTTACTCCGTTCGAGGCCCATTGGCAGGAAAAGTGGTGGTATACAATATCTAATCACTAAGAATGCGTGCCAAAAGCCTGGATTCAATTCCAAAACTCTCCGTAGTGTTCGTATGGAGTGAGGGCATATGGCGCTGTTGATGGTGATTCGTCTGTCGGATGGGGACTTTAAGCCTTGAGCAGATTCCTTGTTAGTCGATGGTAGAAGGCGATGCGCCGACACCAAGTTTCAGCCTCTCCCTACTTTGTTATTATCATCCCACATTCAGAAGCCCAGGTTGCTCATGGGTGTCAAATAGAATGATCTGCACGAGTCGAACCGAACATGTCCTCGGACATTCTCGGCACTACGATAAGGGCCATGGCCTACCGAGTGACCGCTGATCAGCCCGAAGGCCTGCAGATTACTACGTGTCATGTGGTCAGCACGACGAATCCTCTCGGCCGTTATCCATGGATTTCAAGACTTGAACCGTCATCTCACCGTCAGATAGCTCCTCAATTGTATAATCTCGTAGGCTGAATGGACCTCGAACCAGCCCTCAGAGCCAGGTAAAAATCCCTGACCTGGCCGGGAATCGAACTCGGAGCCTCCGAGTTAAGAGGTAGGCACGCTAAACCTACACAGCGAGGCCGGCCCAGACGATAAAAACCTAAATAATAATTCGCAAGTCTTTTTGTTACCCTGCCTCTCCCTCTCTTCCTTAGAGTTGTGTAACTTTGTACAGGTTGGAAATATTAAACATGCTTTAGTATATCCGTCATCAACAATCATCCAGTGTGATGGCTGCAAGTAAGATCGAACTATTCTCAAGGTTATCTTGCAACATCGTTAAAGAAATAACAGCACATACACTATATACAAATGATAAATGATGCTGCAACTTCTTGCTGAAAGTTAAGCAATTAGTTAAGAATGGCCGCAGAATTAGTGAACTGGTGACATCCAAAGGATTTATGGGTTGTATGAGAAGTTTCACATCCTTATAGTTTTTTCTCGTCACTTTTAATCAACCTTCTTCCGGTGTACCTAAATTGAAGGTTACTGATGTCGTGGCTTCATTGCGTTAAACGTGGGAATGGTGCATCATAATATCAGTCTCTAACAAGAATATCAACGACACAATTTAAAGTGAAAGTGTAAGTTCATTTTTGTAAAATGGTCGATGTGAATTTGTTGCAACGTTTTCTGTTTGTGTGTGCAGTCGGCAGCTCATTCAGTTGGTTTATACTTTGACCTTTTCTATCGTATCTTCCTACGCTAATTATAATCTTTACAAATGTTTTGTCGTTCCTGAAGTATTTCTTTTCTTCTCACATATATTTACTTTTAGCAATAAATTACTTGCTTCATCCTCCACAATTTCACATAAACAGCACATTGAAGGTTGCACATCCATCAGTAAGTTACAGTTAAATTATGCCCATTAATTTCTTCACACGTGAGTGCTTGAAAGTTCACACCCATTCCCTGTTCCTCCATAATGAATATGAGTAGCTATAATTCATATTTTTCTCACAGTCTCTCGATAATTTTATTACACTTTCAACTAAGGGGCTGCCTGGCCGAGGCGGTAAAGGCGTGCTCGGTGCGCCCGGAACGACGTGAGTTCGAATCCCCGTCAGGAAGTCGTAAAATATAAGAAACTAGATTTCCACTTCCTGAGGTGCATACGGCTCTGAGGTTCACTCAGCCTACACCAAAAATGAGTACCAGGTTAATTTCTGGGGGCAAAGGCGGCCGGGCGTAGAACTAACCACTCTACCCCATCACGTGCCGAGGTTAACAATGGTGGAAGCCTTTACCTTCCACTCATCCAAGGGCCTTCATGGCCTGTATGGAGGTGACTTACACTTACACTTACTACAAATAACGTTCGGTTATTGAAAAAATGAGCAGACTCCTCATCAATAATTGTTTGCAAATCACTTTGAATAAACTTCATTCCGTTCTCTCCAAAACTTCAGGTTGCTAAAGTGACAAATTTTACTATAAATTAGTTTAATACATGAAATTACGTTTTAGAAAGAACAGTATACGCTTTAAAGTTGAGAGTCATTGTTGTAGTAGTTCAAGCCTTGATAAGCAGGTCCCAGGAAAATAACTGTTGTCGGAATTGCCACAATGAAATTGAGACACTTTCTCATGTCCTGGGACATTGCTCCCACGGCGAAACCTAACTCGGCTCTCCACAATACTGTCCATCATCGTTGAAGGGTTAGGAGGGAATGGCTATACTGTGCATGAATAACTTGACGGCTTGTCGACGAAGGAAGTTCGCGCAAGATCGATATCATAGCCTTCAGAAACTAAGTCTAAGGACATATTATACACGCTATCGTTATAGTTCGAGTAGATGCTAACCAACCTAGCGAGGTGGAAGAGGAATATAAGGGAAAAAAAAGAACCGAGTATTCCCTTCTGCCGACGAGCATAGAGACGTCAGATTATCACTGTAATAGACCTGCTGATCTGAGCAAGAGGGATAATTCCTATGACATTATAGAAGCTTCATGATGTTCAATTTCATGAATGAGAAGGAAAACCCTCCTGTTATCTTTGAAAGGCTTTATTTTAATTATGAGATTCCATCTCAATACCTAAGGAAATGCATGTGGTATATTTTGTCGTCATTTTCAGCCTTGACATGGGGGAAGTATTTACTCGTTCCTGATTGAATTACTATATAATAAGTGATTAATTTAAGGGGCAAAGGAAATTTTGGCGGCTAAATGTTACTTAAACTACAAAGTTCTATTAAATTTCATTTAAGCAGGTATTCAATTTATATGAGGATGTACACAGACTGGCCATAAAAGGCAGTTCGCAGAGAATTGACACCATAGCCTTTAAATACAATAGTTGTCAGGGATTCATCTTATATCTGCCTGTAAGGTTCGAGGTCCATAGCGGTCAGCCAGAGCAGGACAATCTAGAAAAAAAATTGAAAAATACAAACACACTATCCCTTACTAGAATTCTAAATACCACATTCAGGAAATCGAAATAATAAGGATAATGGTGAGAGCTCGTGGTACCGTACCTCTTCACTTCGTCACCACGTGGAAGCGCTTCCAACTTGCAATGAAGCTCATCCCCGAAATTGTGTCTCTCGTCCTCCGAGGCTCCATCAAGATCCTGAGACACCACCTGTACAGCACTACCGCACTAATTATACTGTTTACCATATCTCCTTTTCGTCATTAACAGAACTATTTAGATACAATTTTATATGTTTTACCTTGCTTTTAGTGGCAGCCTATATATCCAAGAGGGTGTTCCTAAATAAATGTATGCAACGCTCGTTGATTGTACATTAACTGTACAAGTGGTTGTTATGGACAGTTTTACAATATTTCACAGCGTATAAATGCACTTCATTAATCAAACTGTGTCTCAGGCCGGATGTTTTACAGAAATTGAATACCCTCATGGGCATTGTTCCTCACTTTAGCGGTCGGATTTGGAAATTGTTTATACGTTAGTTAGAACAACAACACGACCGGTGGTGATGTGTGGATCACAATGTTCGTGCCTGACGAGTAACTATAACATGGAGTTGTCAAGTGGATGGGAAAAAAAATCAAAACGACACGAACCATAAGAGGTCTAGCTTCATCGTCATTGACTTACGCGGTAAAGGAAATAATGGTGCCAAAATGCTACTAAAACTACAAAGTTCCATTAAATTTCGTTTGAGACGGGCGTGGATCTTTAGGCTGTATAACATCGCAATAACGCATGTATGTTTCCAGCCACGGTGAGATAGGGAAGAGAAAGGCTGAGATTGTGAAAGATATACCCATAATCTTAATAATTAAAGTACTGTTCCGGAATGTTGCCTGATGTGAATATACTAAACCACGAGAAATCATCATTAGGGATACATACGGCGATATTCTAACCCGCCAGTTCCTCCACACAAGTTTACAGCTACTCTATACAGTGTGTGTCCTGGCCAGTTTACATAAGGAAAGAAGATGAGTGAATTGTAATTTTTCCAAATTTCTGTACATTGTCACTAGACTGTTCAGTTCATTTGTGTATGTTTATTTTGCGAACATCTTTGATGCAATTTGAATATTTTGCTTCAGGACTGTTTCGTAGAACTTTTACCTAGGTTGAGTCTACGTAGCTCAGGTTGCAGCGCGCTGACCTCACACCGCTGGGTTCCGTGGTTCAAATCCCGGTCACTGCATGTGAGATTTATGGTGGACAAAGTGGAGGCGGGACAGGTTTTTCTCCGGATACTCCAGACTTCCCTGCCATCTTTCATTCCAGCAACACAATATCACCTGTCAATCATTAATAACTGCCCCAGAGGAGTGCACCAGGCTTCGTCAGCCGGCATAATTCCTATCCTGATTATATGGAATAAGGGCATTACATTCCTTGTGACCGAGCTCGATAGCTGCAGTCGCTTAAGTGCGGCCAGTATCCAGTATTCGGGAGATAGTAGGTTCGAATCCCACTGTCGGCAGCCCTTAAAATGGTTTTCCGTGGTTTCCCATTTTCACACCAGGCTGTACCTTAATTAAGGCCATGGCCGCTTCCTTCCCACTCCTAGCCTTTCCTGTCCCATCGTCTCCGTAAGACCTATCTGTGTCGGTGCGACGTAAAACAACTAGCATTCCTTGTGTTCCCATCGGACAAATAATTTATGAATTGATCCACTTGTTCTGAAGAATGTTGACGGAAGTTCTACTCAATAAAACTCTTCTCTATATAAAATCGAAGTGAACATTTTCCAGTTTACATTAACACGATAGTCCGCCTCTGTGGTGTAGTGGTTATTGTGATTAGCTGTCACTCCCGGAGGCTCGGGTTCGATTCCCAGATCCGTCGACTGCAACGGGATCCACTGAGCCCTCTTCGAAGTGGTTCTTCTCCAGGAAAATGTTACCTAACTTAAGGCCACGGCCGCTTCGTTCCCTCTTCCTTGCATATTCCTTCCTCTACCCCACAAGGCCCTTTTCTGTATAGCATGTGAGGCCGTCTGGGCGAGGTTCTGGTCCCCCTCCCCATTTGTAACCCCGACCACATGTCTCACGTTTAAGGACAGTCTGCCCTTGAGGCGGTAAAGGTGGATCCCTCACTGAGTCCGGGGAAGAACCCAACCTTGGGAGTAAACGAATTAAATAAGAAGAAATAAAAACAAGATAATGAAACATATAACAATATATAGAAACAGGCTGAAGGCAATCTGATTGCCAGGTAAGAGGATTGTCAACTTACTTCTTATTTCAGTATTACAGAAATTTATATTCCTATATCATCTGATAACATTCCAATATGAGAAATGCTTACCGGCGATCTGTAAGTGAAAGTTGTTGTCCAAGCACAACAATATTATCTTACTGTAAACATGAAAGGAATTAGAACTGTAGTTCCTGATCTAGCATTTTCCATTTCAGCTCAAATGTAATGTCACTACGAACTCATCAAACGCTCCGTGCTTTGAATGTAATCGAAATAGAAATTGCATCCTCGTGGTTGACATTCCACGAAGAAGTCAAAAATTACCTCAGCACCTAAAATCACTTCGAACGAAGTGTATGCGATCACTTGCCTTTTTACATGAGGTTTACTATTTGACATTAAATTTGACAGAGTTTCAAGTTCATGACCGTAGAGAATAAAGTAAATAGTTAACCAACAAGTAATTTTCTTTATGATTTGCAAATATTATTTGATAACAATGCGTTAAAATGTGAGAAAATAGTGTTTCAGTATGTAGTTAAAATGGAACAAAGGTCACCGAGCAATTGCCTGTGCGGTTTGGGCCACGTAGCTAGCAGCGTATTTTCGGGGAATAGTGGGTTCGAAACCCACCTAAAGATTATTTTATGATTTTCACTCAAGGCAAATGCTGGGTCTGTACCTTCGTGGTCGCTTCCATCCTACTCCTAGCCTTGCCTACACCATCGTCGCTATAAGTCCTATCTGTGTCGATGCAGCGTAAAGCAAATTGTAAAAATAAAATAAAAAAATAAACAAATGTCGGATAATTAGTGAAAAATATGCCCTAAATTCAGCATCAAACAACTGCAACTGGGGACGCGGATAATCTTCCCGATAGTTATTTGATATTACATTTAATTTTGGACATAAATCTTGAATTGGTTTCTCGCAACAGATGCTCTTGTAGACTGTGGCTGAAGTGGTTTTATTTCCACGCTATTTATGGTCTTTGGCGTTCTCTCTTGTGTAATATCATGAAACGATCCTCCACTCATAAATTTTAAAACTTATAAATACGGTAATTATTTGACCCCATCTCAAAAGATTTATGTAATAATAAATATTGCTTCAAGGCTATTCTTATTTTTTATTTCTTTAATGTAAATTTATTGCTTATTTCTCCTTCTTGGGGTTCCCTCTACCCCTTCCTTCACGGCACCTGTGCTTGCAGCCCTGCAGCAATCGTCTCATTCTTTGCTATATATAGTTTATTATGATAATGACTGTAATCGAGTTGGATATTTTTATCTTTAATTGGTCTGGCCATTAAAGAGACAGTAACAAGTCTTGATATTTCTGAACTGTAAACACTAAGTCACTACGCTACCAAGTGTCTTCCGATGGCGTTAGTACAATGCTCTCAGCTAACTCACAATTCGCGGGGCAGAGTCCAAGATTCGTGTCCATGTAGTCGGGTTAATTTATAGATCAGTGGTAGAGAGTAGGCTACTGTAGCTGCTTCAAATTTGGCAGAGACTATCGCATTTTTTGAAGGACAAAAGATAAGCAATTCATCACTTTATTTCGTACGATGTCGGCATGTGAAAGATCTCTGGTAACATCCGTTTTTTATCAGCCAAATAAATAATAAACTCAACAATATGTCGCCCAATAGAGCCCGATTTCTCAGCCATCTATTAGAGTAACATGGAACCTCGAAACTGACAGACATGAGCCTGAATGACGTCAAATAAAAATGTCTGGAGCATGGTAGCTGAGGGCAAATTATTTTTATTTGTATTATTATTATTAATTCTAATTCGATGGGGAAAATAAAGGAGAACTTTCGAACGATGTAGGCATGGATATATTTTTTACAAGTTCCTGTGTGTCGCACCGACACAGATACGTCTTATGGCGACTATGGGATAGGACTGGAATGAGTCTGGAAACGAATCGATCGTGCCCTTAATTAAGGTACGGTCCCAGAATTTGCCTGGTATGAACAAGGGAAACACCGGGCGATTGGCCCTGCGGTTAGGGGCGCGCAGCAGTGAGCTTGCTTCCGGGACATAGTGGGTTCGAACCCCACTGTCGACAACCCTGAAGATGGTTTTCCGTGGTTTCCCATTTTCACACCAGGCAAATGGTGCGACTGTACCTTAATCCAATTCCTTCCCACTTCTAGCCTTTTCCTATACAATCATCGCCATAAAATCTACCTATCTGTGTCGGTGCGACGTAAAACAAATTCTAAAATGAAAACCAAGGGAAACTATGGAAAACCACTTTCATTGTTGCGGACAGTTAATTTCTAACCCACCATCTTCCGAAAGCAAGTGTACAGCTATCCAACGATAATGTGGATCTATCGTTGTAAGTTTTCTCTACAACTCGTTGCGATTTGTATTTGTTGTGAAGTGCATGGATACTACTGGTTTGAATGTAATCAATACACCTTTACTGAATGAAAGTAGAAAATATATTTAACAATCTCTGTTTTCTGGAACTTACTCATCTACTTTTCTTAAATAAAAATAATGTCCAATTAATACACAAAAATGTCAATGCTTTATTAATAGCAACGGAATGACCGAAGACATGATAACCTCCCTATAATTTCCTCTATTTAAAATGTCATGAATTACCTCATAATAGGTGTGTATTTATACTGTACTTCCATTACGCGTGTTAGTTATGGGCAACTTCAAGTATGACCGATTGTAATTATCACTCCCACGCAAATTCGAACTGGATTACATCACGGAACATCGCATGTAAGAAGCTTCCGGTTGTGTGAAAAGTATACCCGTGTCCAACGTTTATTGACGTCAGAGATTAACGACATACACACCTGTAGTATGACTTCGATGTTCCTATTGCTTTAGCGCAGGAAACGGATGCTAATGGTAAGGCCACTTAGACTTGTAAGTTCCGCACTGTTATATGGCTCGTATGAACTAACATATTTAGAGTCGTTTGTGACGATCACAGGGTTCCACTGGGTCTGGTATTTGTTTCTCTGCTTGTTAAGCTTCGGCGATCTTCTGAGGGTCAGCGTAATAGCTATGCCGCTTTTCACGAGAGATTAATCCAAATAGGCGGAGCACCTTTCCTTTGCACGTGGACATAGACGCAGTTGATTGGAGAAGCAACCGTCGCACTCACTCGACTGTATGCGAGCTCGAAGATAAGTTGTACGTCGTATTAATTTTATTTTATTTTAGTTTATTACATTCAGAGCGTTTGGAATAGTAAAAGCAAAGCAAAGTCACCTCCGTACAGTCCATGAAGGCCCTTGGAGGAGTGGAAGGTAAAGGCTTCCACCATTGTTAACCTCGACACGTGATGGGTAGAGTGGTTAGCTCTACGCCCGGCCGCCTTTGTCCCCAGGAATTAACCTGGTACTCATTTTTGGTGTAGGCTGAATGAACCTCAGGGCCATATGCACCTCCGGAAGTGGAAATCACTTTTGCTAAATTTTACGACTTCCTGACGGGGATTCGAACCCACGTCCTTCCGGGCGAACCGAGCACGCCTTTACCGCCTCGGTCAGGCAGCCCCTGTCTGAAGGAGTACGCAATCAAATTAAAATATGGTTGTCATATATACCGGTGTATATAAATATATGTGTGTGTGTGTTTTATATAAAATAGCGATTAAATAACGAGAAACGAGGGCACAATGCGTGGTGTAATACAGGAAGTCTTCTCGTAGTGGGGGAAAGTCCCAAGCTGTACAGCCCTGCGTGGAGATCAGGTGTTACATCTTGCAGCAGCAGTCAGTGTCAGTATTCATACTGAGAGAAATGGAGCAAGAGGTAGGACCATCGCGTGTAGTGAAGCACGAAAGAGGAAAACCGCTCAGAAGTGACCGTAGGCCGTATATTGTGAATGTGTTCAATAAACTAAGTGAACAGAATCCAGGTTTAGTCGTTTATTCAGAAGTTCAGATCTTCGCACTGTTGTCGCATGCGATGGGCAGCCCTGTACGTCCGAACACGAGACGTTGCCGGGGTGGAGGTCAGTACTACACGCTCAGCGAATCACAACACTTTCTTTGGCGGAGGCGTGGACGTACCATGTTCACATCAGGATTAAACTCTCGTGAATAGACATAGACCTTGATGGTGCGCGTTTGATACTTTCTCTTGAAATATGGATATGAAGCTTGACATGAGAATTAAAATTAAGTTCATTCACTAGGAATTTAGCGCAAGTTGTGATCGCGATTGCAGTTGAGTTGCGGATCTTCATCTTTCCTACTTTTAAAAGCGCCACGGTTGCTTATTCTTCTACTAATGACATTCCATGCCACTTCTCTATTGTCAAGCTCCATGGCTAAATGGTTAGCGTTACGAATTTTAACCATCATTGGTTAATTTCTCTGACACGGGTGCTGGGTGTATGTGTTGCCTTCAACATCATTGCATCCTCTTCACGACGCGCAGGTCGCCTAAGGGTGTCAAATCAGAAGACCTGCACCTGGGGAGCCGAACATGTCCTCGGGCACTCCCGGCACTAAAAGCAAACGACATTTTCAATTTTCCACTGACAGCTCGGAACATACCGCTTAGCCCAGCAGCTCGTCTCCTTACTCCCAAGTCTTCCCAACCCAAAGTTTGCAGCATTTTCTCAGCACTACTCTTCTTCTGACCGGCTATCTATCGTCTTGACTGGCCTAAGGTACTTAATAGACTGTAAGGGCCGTAAATCTGACCGTTATGAGTTTCTTCTTGAACTGTCTTTGATTCACTGCACCTTAAATGATATAGATCTAGAAAACCCTCAAACATTATGCTTTCCTTTCAAAATTATAATCACGACGTAATCTCATTTTCAAATTTATCTCGATATCCAATCTCAAGGGTGTGTCAGTGAAAGTTAAAAGTTAATTGTGTAGTTGATGGGTAGAATTAAGCGTACAAGCTATCTCGCTAATTCGGCTGGTCCACCTACTTTTGCCCTACAGTTAAGTGACGCAACTCCCTTTCGCTGCGAAGTAAGCGTGAAACGCACATAATATGTAGCGTGTCTAAACCATGATTAAAACAAGAAACTACTCAAGCATTTCGCCACAAATCTTATGAACATGAAATGGCTAATTGCTTAACAGAAATACTTCTCCGTAAGCATTATAGATAACAAGGAAGCACTACGAAGTTGATGGTTAGGGAGTCGACTATGAAGAATTAAAATTATTCGAGGTTATGACCGCCTGATATAGGCTTGAGTAACCTATTTCACATAAGTTTATTACATAGATAATCATATCAGTGGTCTACGAAAGATTCTTTGAGTAGCAGAGGCAGCCTCAAATGGCGTCATAATGCAGTGTCCTGCCACCCAACATTCTGGAGCGCGCGCTGAGCAGACGGTAATGTTAGCAGTGTCGACCCATTGCATGTGTGATAATTGCTGTTCATGCTTGAACAAATTAACTT
This sequence comes from Anabrus simplex, assembly GCF_040414725.1. Taxonomy (NCBI): domain Eukaryota; kingdom Metazoa; phylum Arthropoda; class Insecta; order Orthoptera; family Tettigoniidae; genus Anabrus; species Anabrus simplex. The sequence goes on along the minus strand of NC_090265.1, from coordinate 74,966,730 downwards.
TACGATAAAGTTAACATTTAATATATCATGCGTTCAATTCAAAATGTCCCCACCCTGAATACATTTAATGGTTCCTATTTATTTTTGGGTTCTTACCAGTGGCGGCTCGTGGATATCAGAAATGGGGGGCGCGCCTTAGTTTCATAATTCCACAAATATCTCAAGTTCTTCAAACCATGTTATCGAGATACACACTTCGAACACTTACGGTAGCAATGCATATGCAATTATTATTATTATGATTATTATTATTATTTGCCTTTTCTTGTCCACGAGCGAATTAAGTTTACGAATAGTTTCACTGTAGTGATCACTTAAACGAGACACGACATTGACTTTACCAAGCATTTCAAAGTCCATGGTACTATTGATATCACACCTGTGGTGATCCATTTATCTCCTTTCCTAGAACGGGAGAATAGCAGGCAAGGAAAGCAGTAAAAGGTTTCTGAGATATCACTTCCACATATCCGCGGGTTCTTGTTATATACGTCAGGAGAATTATTTTGTCTTTGGAAAGCCCTATTTTCATGTTTCTTGGTCTCCGGTGTTTCTCAACGAGAAGTCAGGTGTCCGTCTATCACACTCCTTCAGCTCGACTTTCTTCTCGATAGAAGGAGAAGAAAACGTTAGTTCTTTAATATGTTCGACGGTAATCATACTGTACGAAGTGCAAACATAACACTATGCCTACGTATAAATCACAACCTTTCTCCTAATTTCACCGTGTCACAGTCACATCACGAGATCATTCATCAACACAAAGCAAAACATCGCGCTCTCCAGTGAGTATGGCCAACATGAATCAAGTGCGAGGAGACAGTAGTTACAGTCGTTACTCGTTTCGTTAGTTAATAATCCTAAAAATTACAAGACTGTTTTAAATATATACTGGCAGATTTAACTCAGGTAAGTGCCTCAATAAAATAGTTCCTAGTTTTAGGAGAGAAATGGCACAAACTGACCCCTGTTAAATAGAAATCAAATCAAGAATATTTCGGGTAGGTTGGCAGCAACGATAGGCCGCGGCAGAAACGCGCCGGAATCTCTGTTAGAACCGCACATTTCTACGGTGCCCCTGATTGGCTCCCTCAAGGCCAGTCAAGCGAGACTCGGAGTATTTGATCCGCTATGAGAGAGCGCCCTCCTGCGCAGGGTCAGCAGCTCATCGGGCCGCAGTACAGCACAACTCGCACCCTTGATAATAATCTTATAGTAAAATATTTCGCTTGTTAACATTTAAGATTAAAATTCCCGAATTTAATGGAACCCTGTGGGGGGCGCGCGCCTTAGCGCCTCCCAAACGAGCCGCCACTGGTTCTTACTGTATTTAGGAAACAAATTGGTGTCAAGTTTACCTTGAGAAAATCAAATGATCGTAGTTAAGACCCGAATGTTTATGACGTAAACATGTTAGAAATGTGTATGCATTTATGACCTGAAAACGTATTATAATATGGCAATAAATAAAACTTTAAAGATTTTTGGTCACATTTTCGAAATTTTCCAAATCTTGCCGCTGTTTAAATTTACATTATATTGAATTAATATTATATTGAATTAATATTAATATTAATTCAATATTTTAATTCATATAGACATTATTTTAACACCTATTAACGGCGGATATCGGCAAGACTTCAAGTTTTAATGCAATTTCATTTATTCTTAACTCAACTTCATTTGAACTTCGCAATATAGCATTGCAAGATCAAGGATACTGTGAACTCATATCACCATAAGACGCTGTAATCAATATTTAATCAGACATTACTATATTGTGTTTTTATTTGTACATGACAAGATGGGATTTTAATTCCATGTTTTATACCACCCAAATTTTTTAAATGTCACATTGTAATGGTCATAGTTTTTGAATTTTTAATGGGGGCCCACCTATTTTATCAGGTCTTATTGTGTACTGAATTTTAGTCCACTAGCTGAGGAAGAGAATGCATAAATATTATCGAAACATGTACTAGATGTTAAGGTGAATGGTAAATAATAAATAGTATTGACTAGGCGGACCATCTACCAACATATTTGCAGATGAGGTCTGACAGGAAAGATGAAGGTTAGGAGCGTGAGGCAAGCAGTGGTGGACTCAGCTAAGACACCCGCGGTTGCCAACCCACGCTCTCAAGCTAAAAGCCCCTGATCTTCTACGGTTAAATTCGAATAGCCATTCAAATTAATTTGGAACTTTACCACCTCTGACCGACTGAAAATCTGAGGTTTATATATTTTTAAATGTCTTCTGTATCTTTCTTTTCTGAAATATTTTTTGTTTAGATTTTTTACTGATATTTTTCTTACTCTTCGTTCTTGCTTCTTTCTTGGTTATCGTTTTTTATCTTCTATTTACGGACGTCACGTACACCAAGTCCCCGAGCCAGTGGAAATAACCAATTATGGTTTAAATCCCCGATCCGGCCGGGAATCGAACCCGGGGCCCTTTGAACCGAATACCAGCACTCTAAGCACTTAGTCATGGAGCCGGACCGGGGCAATGACCTAGTCTTTAATGGAAGAAGAGGGAGTAAATTCACAATGTTTGGCTTGCGAAACCGTGAATGAGCATCCGATTTACCTCTATGTAATTACTTCATTGCTGAGAATGATTGTAGAGAAGTAATGTTCTACCTCCTTCCTCGTTCGTATGTTCCACTGGATGGCTATTATCGATGGGTTAACAAGAGGAAGGTATCGCAATATCTGCTTTGTGTTTATCACCACTATTATAGCCTACTTTCATACACACCAGTGGGCATGTTCCATATAATACCGCCATAGGTTACCCTAAATAACATACATCAGATCGGTTGGCGGATGAACAAAAACGTTCCCAACACTCCTTTAGTAATACCTTCTATCTTTAGTTTCTACCGCAGGTAAACTTCATCTTTACATCTGACCTCCTTTTACCTTGGTATACTTCAAGCAGTTCAGGTTGAAATAGATAATCATTTTGTACATCTTTAAAGACATATTAATGTTCGCTTTCTCTTCACTATTTATTTTGCCCAGAGGTCTTATGACGACTTTTTAAATGTTCAAAATATTTCTCAGCTGACAAATTAGGGATGACCATACTACGAAACACGTACAATTAAGCAATTTCCTTAATTGTCTCCAAAGTTGAAGGACTAAAGGGCCCGGAAAGGTTTAAAATTGGGAGTATTATATATCTCTATCAATAAAAAATAAAAAAATTCGAGACTCACTAAATGCAGTTCCAGAAAGCAGCCTAAAATCGCTCGTTTTTTTACTAGTTTTTTCATTTAAATCTTAGCCAAATTAACTTATTTACACACTTATTCTTGTAATGTGTTCCTTGTTTCAATATCCTCAGGTGTTTTTTATTTTTGAAAATGTCCATACCGAATGTAGGCCTAGTAAATGAAATGGCGCATGGCTTTTAGTGCCGGGAGTATCCGAGGACATGTTCGGCTAGCCAAGTGCAGGTCTTTCGATTTGACTCCCCGTAGGCGACCTGCACGTCGTGATGAGGATGAAATGATGATGACGACACATGCAGCCAGCCCCCGTGCCAGAGAAATCAACCAATGATGGTTAAAATTCCCGACCTGCCGGGAATCGAACCCTGGACTCCTGTGGCCAAAGGCCAGCACGCTAACACCATTTAGCCATGGAGCCGGACCGACTGTAGTTATAAGGGCTTAAGTGAAACTCTGCATTGACTCACATTTGCGATCGTAGTGGTGCTTAAGTGAATGCAGCCCTCGTACGACTTTTCAAATTTCGTGGCAGAGCCAGGAATCAAACCTGTGCCTCCAGGGATGGCAGCTAATCACGCTAATCACTACACTACAGAAGCGGACTAGTTTGCAAACATCACTGAAAACTACATGTTTTTAAACAGGCAAATTTCAAGAAAGGTGGACTGTAGTTTTGCTTTAACCTAAAAATTATGGTGTTAGAATTAATTGAGACATACTTCTTTATTAAAGCGTGCTGTGAAAATATGGAATGTTGCTAGATTTTCAACCTATTTATTACATGTTTTTTTTTTTTTTTTTTTTGCTACTTGCTTTACGTCGCACCGACACAGATAGGTCTTATGGCGACGATAGGACAGGAAGGGGCTAGGAGTGGGAAGGAAGCGGCCGTGGCCTTAATTAAAGTACAGCCCCAGCATTTGCCTGGTGTGAAAATGGGAAACCACGGAAAACCATTTTCAGGGCTGCCGACAGTGGGGTTCGAACCTACTATCTCCCGAATACTGATTACATGTTAAAAACATTCAAATACGTTAGTATTTTGTCTGACGTGCCGTAGAATTCGTGTCCCCGTGTCACCTAGTGGCACGCGTGACATAGGTTCGCCATCCCTGGGCTAGAGGAACAAGGCATTACTATCATAAGCCAAAAATATATACAGAAACAAAAATAACTGTTTACTTAGGTGAATGTATGATGATAAAATGCTTTTCCAGTGGAAGACGTGAAGATTATGGTGTTGGAGATGAAGGCGTTCTCACCGACCTTTATCACGCGAGTGTATCCGTGAAGGAACCAAATTCCTCCGGTACATGATAAAACAGCAAGTAGGAATCATATGTTTGAGTCAGAAGTGGAACTGTACGTAGGACCTTCAATTGAGGAGCTACTGTAATATTCAACACGACCTAACACTACAGCACCTGTCATTTATTTTCCTAATTTAACAGTACTGTGACTGAACTTTTATAGATACTTCTACCAGTAGGTGTCATCGGATGAGACTCATTCAAACATACTTCTTAATCTGTTTACTCTCCAGGTTTGTTTTCTCCTCGGACTCAGCGAGGGATCCCACCTTTGCCGCCTCAAGCGCGGTGTCCTGGAACATGAGATTTTGGGTCTGGGATAAAACTGAGGAGGAGGACCAGTACCTCACCCAGGCGGCCTTACCTGCTATGCTGAACAGGGTCCTGGTGGGGGGGGGGATGGGAAGATTGGAACGGATAGACAAGGAAGAGGTATGAAACCGGCCGTGGCCTTAAGTTAGGTAACATCGCGGCATTTGCCTGGAGGACAAGTGGGAAACCACAAAAAAAATCTTCGAGGATGGCTGAGGTGGGAATCGAACCCCTCTCTACTCAGATGACTTCCCGTTCAGCCCTCGTACCACTTCACAAATTTCATGGCAGAGCCGGGAATCGAACCTTTGCCACCGGAGTTGGCAGCTAATCTCACTAACCACTACACCACAGAGGCGGGCATTATATTTCGTATGACTCTAATTTGTAAAAATAATACTGCTAGCCTTTCAGTGTATCCTGTCTTTTAAATAAATTGCATCATTTTTTTATGAGTCAGAAACGGGCCTATAATAACACCCAGGGACAATTGTCTCGTGAGTGATACATTGATTACGAACGAGATATGTTGGTTAATAGATTTCATTTAATTTAATTGTTTATTTTTACTCTGACTAAAACTAGTTAGCGCTACAAACTGGTTTCATTGACTTGGACTATATCCAATTGCATTGTGCTCACTTATTATACCCAACCTTGTAGGTTAGAACCATGTTCCACGAAGCTGTGTAGCGCTGGTCTTATGAGCTCGAGTTTTCCGGTTCAATTCTTGCTCAGTCTGGCAGTATTTGTAGAAGCCCAAAAACGTCATCTCATATCGGTAGTAAAGGATCTCCCATAGTACAAAATTTCGGCACCTCGGCGTCTCCGAAAATCGTAAAATTAGTAGGACGTATCAAAGGTCAACACGCTAACCATTTAGCCATGGAGCCGGACTCTGTAACTAGAGACAGCCGTTATCGAACACACTGTGAGCGAGTGTTGGGGGAGCCTGTTCCACTGACTAGATTGACTTTCTGTAGAGAAATTAGAGCCACTGGACGGCCTACAGGCCTTGGACATTAAAATATGTGTGTATGTTCAGTCTTCAGCCCTAAGACTGGTTGGATCCTCAACAACACTGCCATCAGCAGTCATAGATGACCTAGGCATCACTGAAGAGGCGTACTAGGGAAATGAGGAGTGAGCTGGTTTCCCGTTACTTTCCTCATCGAGCTAGAAGTTGCTATTACATATCAGTCTGCCAAGCTCACCGAAATGCATACACCAACCGACCCTATGAGCAACATTTTCACACCATACATAGCAGGGACTGGCTGCATAAGGAATGGCATTACTAGCATCGCTCATACCTCAGTCACTTTTATATTGTCTAAGCCAAGGATAAGACAGAGACAGGTCAATGAAAGTAGCATTTCAATGGACTTGGCAGACTGATATGTAATAGCAACTTCTGGCTCGGTGAGGAAAGCAACGGGAAACTACCTCGCTCCTACCAGCCTATGGGGCTGAATACTCAACATACATTAATATATAACTCGGTAAAATGTCTCTGCTTTTGCATGTTATTTCGTCATGTCGTACGAGATGTAAATAAACCACAGCTTCCAAATCAAGGCCGTTTCTCACTTCAGACAGCTCCACGGTTGGTCTCGCGAGGTTGAATGAACCCCACTCTAAACCTCAGTTAAGCATTTAAGTCCTTGGATGTTGAAGCCAACATATTAAACCTACACCTTGGCGCTGGTCCTCACCCATGCTGATAATTATCAACAGGTACAAAGTGGAAGCGGGTATAACAACATATTATTTTCTCAATCAAACGTGCCACCCAACTTGTCAGTCTGGTAGGTAGTAAATCTACTGCCAAAAAGAAAGTGCTCCTGCATGCTCTGAGGCGCAGGTACGTGTCGGTTGACTAAGACCAGGGTGATGACAAATTAATGTAAGTAATGAATTATTAGGTTGCGCAATCAACTATGGAATGCGCCGTACTTGAAACTTAATGCGAGTAGAGTATGTCTTATTTATGACTGTATGATTAATTTCTTTAATGCATTACTTTGATATACAAGAAATAAACTCCATGTAACGAATTCTTAAGATTTCTTTCCTTCCAATATATCAGAACATAAAACACAGATTAAATAATAATATTCAGTGCTATGTATTAATCTCAGGCCAGATCCACCTTCAGAGACACAGGCCTACAGTGTGTGCAAAGCGCAGTGTCTTACAGTACAGACGCAGAAACAAGCTTATTATACTCATCAACCAATCACAGTTTGAATAGTTGATTTGGACAGTACGGGCCGTGCAAGTAGTTGCACTGTTGGGTCACGTAGCTGTCAGCTTGCATTCGGTAGGTAGTGGGCTCAAACCCCAACGTCGGCAGCCATGAGGATGATTTTCCGTGGTTTCCCATGTTAGGCAAATTGTAAAAGAAACGAAAACTAGCAAACAACAGTCCTTCCACTACTTCAATAAAATGTTGTTCTGTCTTCACAGAATTGAAATCAGTAACACACAAAATGGTACTTTAAAATATGGTAAAATTCCTATATGACATTGTTCAGGAGATATTTCAATTTTGAACTGATGAGTAGTTGATACAATAAAATAATACTAAATGTTGATAGTGTCCACCTTAATGTATATATTTTAACATTTCCAAAGCCTATTTAGTATCCCAATGACTAGATATACTTACTTTAGGGATGGTAGACTGAATCGCGAGGAGATGGAGAAAGGAACCCTAGAACTTCAACCACAATCGAATGAATGTAAAGATGATTCGACAGGGTGGCGATTCTCGTTTGAGAGCAGCCATGCATATGTTACTTAAAATGGAAGAAGAAATCGCGAATCTGTGAAAATTTAGGAACTGTTAAATGCTGACTGGCTGCGAATGGATTCGGTGCCAGGCTTTCTGCTCTACAGAGCCGCTCTTTCTACAGGGACACATCATTTCATTGGGATAATAAGAGCGATAAACGATCTACTTTTCGTCCATAAGAGTCTGAGTTCAAATATATGTTTCGAAAGGAGGCCAACAGCCAGCATGACATCCATTCTTCTAAGAGGAAGATATCATAATGAATTGCCACAGAATGGAAACTGAAGATCCTGATAGAATACAACCCACCTGTTAACTTCTGAATACAACTGAGGTTATCAGAGCAACAATAACCTAAAATACTATTTTAAGAAACGGACAACCTTCAATTTAATGCTACACATTTGATGTTTACCTGTTAAAAAAGCATTTTTCTTGTGGAGGTGTATTCTGCGATGTTTCGCAAAATCACCCTATTATATTTTACATTTATAGATATAATAACAATAATAATTTCGTGTGGCTATTTCCAGCCCAGTTGCAGTCCTTGTAAGGCAGACCCTCCGATTAGGGTGGGCGGCATCTGCCATGTGTAGGTAACTGCGTGTTAGTGTGGTGGAGGATAGTGTTATGTGTGGTGTGTGAGTTGCAGAGATGTTGGGGACAGCACAAACACCCAGCCCCCGGGCCATTGGAATTAACCAAGGAAGGTTAAAATCCCCGACCCGACCGTGAATCGAACCCGGGACCCTCTGAACCGAAGGCCAGTACGGTGACCATTCAGCCAACGAGTCGGACATTTATAGATATGTACTGTACTTATGGTTGAGAATCCGAAATCACCTTTTTTTGTTAAACCACCACAGCGTTGTTAATTACTTGCGGTATGTTCCTAGCTGTAAGAGGAAGATGTCGTGGAATGACGTTAGTAGTTGACTATGTTAGAGTGGTGTTTTTAAAAGTAGGAAAGATCACAATATGAAGATAAGGTTGGAATTAAAGAGAACAAATTGGGGAAAATATTCGTTTATAAGAAGAGGAGTTAGGGATTGGAATTATTTACCAAGGGAGATGTTCAATAAATGTCCAAGTTCTTTGCAATTATTAAAAAGAAAGACTAGGTAAACACCAGATAAAGAATCTTCCACCTGGGAGACTGCCCTAAATGCAGAGCAGTGGCGATTGATTGATACTTGCAACTAAGAAAGGAGTAATATACATGTTGTTCAAACGTTCGACTTTTTCCACAAAGGGGTGAACAGCTTTGTACAAGTTTTAGCATAATTTTTCATGATTATGTATTCCTATATGTCATTATGAAGCGTCAAACACGTTTCTTCATCCTCTAACCTTTTACCTAAGTTTCTGCTTTCTTTTCTGCCAATACTATCTTTTTCCATGCCTTTCACTTTCACACACCCACTGACAGACATTTTTGTCGCTGATTTTTTTTACATGGGTTGTTAATGTTGGTCTCTCATGGGTTCATAGGTTTTTGGGGGTTTAAACCAATGTTGCTCTGTAAATGAGAGAATTTTCCCTCAGATGAATAAATCAGTGATTTCAAAGCATAGTAAATAAGGAGAATGGGTCTAATTCACTTCGCAGAAAAATAGTGCTCGTCAGAAGGAGCACTTTACTTCTAGACAACATAACGCAGTTCTGTGACGTCTTTGTATGCCGTATATCATTTTTACAAGGTGTCTCTACAAGGATCTAGCTGGTGGGTGGTCTAAAAGTCAATACCTGAGTTTATGTGTTGGAGAGGGTTATTCCATTGTTGCAATGATCCTCTCAATTCCATTACTGTAGAAACTTGATTTCAACATGGATGCAGAAGCGCAGACTTGTAGACAACTTGTTTCAGACAGGAAATTAATGCTCGTTTCTTTCTTTAGATAACGCAAGGCTGATTTTAATACAATAAATTCATTTTTAGTGAATTTAAGGACATATTAAAAATATAAGAAGGCAGGTGTTATTTATTTTTCAAGATCAATCAGAGTACAAAAGTGATTTCAACGAAGATTCGTCTTTGATAATCGTTTTTGTACTGAGCTAGGCGGAGTATAGCGAGATAAGATCTTGTATTTGAGGTAAGTCACGATGATTTCTCGACCACCCGCCAGGTAGGTCCTTGTAGAGACACCTTGTAAAGATATACGACACATAAAGACGTCACAGAACTGCGTCATGTTGTCTAGAAGCAAAGTAGACGTTGAATGTGTTCTCTCAGTAAACCTGTTCATCAGATAAGGGGAACCATTTAACATTTGAGACAAGCAAAAGTCTGATATGTAAATTAATTGATGTGGTAGATTTAGGACATACATCATATGAAAAGATTAGCAGTACTACAAAGGTTGTCAAAGAAGAATGATTCAAAAATAGCAACAATATTTCATTTTCAGATTGATACGTAAGATATATTAAGGTCTATGTCAACCACGCCGTATATTCAATAATCACGCCTATCCTGAAGGCTGTTATTAAATGTGCAGAGCTTCTGTCTTCGACTGCCCCACTTCGGCGTATTAAGTGGCGGTGGGCGAGAGGCTAAGGCTCACCACGAATGCGGGGACGAGTGACCTGTGTGTTAGTGTTACAGTGATGGCTTCCGAATCCCAAGAATGTGGTTTAAATCCTAGTTACGGGATTTTTGAATGACAGAGAAAAGTCATGTCGGTCGATGTCAGTATGCACAAGGAAACATGCGGCGTTTACCCGACATAGTTAACTCAGAAACAGGTCGTGCAGAAGAGTTCTAGTTTTTCTGTTATGCGGTTGAGAAAATCGGAACAAACTGATACGCAAACAACCTAAAAAGGAATCAGAGCACTAGCTGAGTTCATAAGAGTGTATTATTTTTTATTTATTTATTTCTTTATTTATTTATTTATTTATTTATTTATTTATTTCATCATCATCATCATCTGTTTACCCTCCAGGTTCGGTTTTTCCCTCGGACTTAGCGAGGGATCCCACCTCTACCGCCTCAAGGGCAGTGTCCTGGAGCTTCAGACTCTTGGTCGGGGGATACAACTGGGGAGTATGACCAGTACCTCGCCCAGGCGGCCTCACCTGCTATGCTGAACAGGGGCCTTGTGGAGGGATGGGAAGATCGGAAGGGATAGGCAAGGAAGAGGGAAGGAAGCGGCCGTGGCCTTAAGTTAGGTACCATCCCGGCATTCGCCTGGAGGAGAAGTGGGAAACCACGGAAAACCACTTCCAGGATGGCTGAGGTGGGAATCGAACCCACCTCTACTCAGTTGACCTCCCGAGGCTGAGTGGACCCCGTTCCAGCCCTCGTACCACTTTTCAAATTTCGTGGCAGAGCCGGGAATCGAACCCGGGCCTCCGGGGGTGGCAGCTAATCACGCTAACCACTACACCACAGAGGCGGACATTTATTTATTTATTTATTTATTTATTATTATTATTCTTGCGTTCTGGCTTTCTAAGGATCACGCTACAATTTCAATTCGTCGTCCTTGGTTGTTCTTACCTTTTCTTCAAATATTCTTTCATTGCTTCACTGTGTTTCTTTTTCCTGTCTTCAGTCCACTTTGTGCCTGTTTTCTTTTCCTTCCTCCCTTGGAATCCTTCCATCTGTAAGACTTTCTTCCTAAAAATATTTCTTTCCAATAATTCTTCTTCTCGCATGTTGTTCCTTTCCAGGTCTTTCTTCACTACTTGAATGCAGGTGGTGGTTGATTTCTTTTCCCAAGGGTACTTGAAGATTCGTTTAGTCTATTGCCATCCATTCTGTAAATGTGTGCAAGAAATAGCAATCTCCTTTTTCTTATTGTTTCATATGTTTTCTATGTTCTGGTACATTTCATTGTCATTTCTTAGTTTCGAAATGCAATTCTTAGAGGACCTATTATTTTCCTTATAATTCTTCTTTCTAATATTTCTAATTTATCAAGCTTGTAGTTCAGTGCTAGATATTCGCTGGCATACCGGCATTCTAGTTTCACTACTGTGCTGTAGTGCTTTATTTTAAGTTTTGTTGGTAAGCACTTTTTGTTGTAAGTAACCTCAATTATACCGTAAGCTCTTTCCATCTATCTATCTATTTATTTATCTATTTATTTATTTATTTATTTATTTACTATTCGCTAATCGGTCAACTAGGAACCACGATGTTTCATTATACATTCTGGCGTTTCGATTGATCCAGTAGGTTTTCATTAGCTTGCTGCGTCGAGCACGGCGATCATACGACTACTTTGCACCAGTTGTCCACTTCGCATCCCAAAAATCACAATGCTTGTTCTGCAAAGATCTCGCTTGTGCGCGTCATCTGGTCGTAGGCCCACCGAGCGAGTTGGCCGTGCGCGTAGAGGCGGGCGGCTGTGAGCTTGCATCCGGGAGATAGGGGGTTCGAATCCCACTGTCGGCAGCCCTGAAAATGGTTTTCCGTGGTTTCCAATTTTCACACCAGGCAAATGCTGGGGCTGTACCTTAAGGCCACGGCCGCCTCCGTCCAATTCCTAGGCTTTTCCTGTCCCATCGTCGCCATAAGACCTATCTGTGTCGGTGCAAATAGCAAAAAAACTCTTCAAGGTCTTTCTTGACGTTAACGCACCAGGAAATTGTTGTTTTTGGTTTTGTGTTAAAATGATTAAAAATGCGTTCCGTACATCGAGAGTCGTCCATCCGTCGTCGGTGAGCGTAGAAGCGAGCCGTGCGCTTGCGCATTGTGTCCGTGATCTTCTCTATCGTAGAGTAGATTTCTTGTCTGGATTATCTTATGTATATACCGTTTTTGTAGTTTAGGCCAAGAATGTTGTGGAGAATCTTTCTCTATTTTTTTTTTCCTTGCTCTAACTTAACGAACGCACATTTCTGAAAGAGGACCGGGCGAGTTGGGAGATAGGGGGTTCGAATCCCACTGTCGGTAATCCTGAAGATGGTTCCGTGGTTTTTCATTTTCACACCAAGCAAATTCTGGGTCTGTGCCTTAATTAAGGCCAAGGCCGCTCCCTTCCCACTACTAAGCATTTCCTATCCTATTGTCGCCATAAGACCTATATGTGTCGGTGCGACGTAAAGACAATTGCAAAAAAGAAAAAAATTCTGAGAGGGGTAAGGCATTCTGACACGTAGAGAGAGACCGGCTTGACAAAAGTGTTTGTTATACATATGTTTCGGGTGGTTTGAAAAGCTATCTCTATTTATTATTATTATTATTATTATTATTATTATTATTATTATTATTATTATTATTATTATTATTTTCTCTGTTGAAACGTGCCATTCAAGCATACTTGTTTCCAAAGGAGTTTGACAGGAAACTCGAAAGCTTCTAAGAGAAAGAAATAATTCAGGAACATCACAGAATATAAACTAGAGACTTGGTTCGTACCCTACTGTCGGTCATCCTTGATATAGATTTACAATATATAATTTCAAAAAACTAGTAGATTACAACAGTTCCACCTGGTCACTACTTTCAAAATTAATCGCAATTCAAAATTGCAAAACATCAGATTAAAACCACAGTATAAGTTTCGGTCTCATTAGGCCACCTTCAGCTGCATAGAAATAACATTGGCTTAAAATTAAGACATTGACCATTTCAAAATATGGCTGAAATTTACATTAATATGGTGTACTTTAAGATAAACAGATCTGTGCTAAAACAACCTTATATGAGAGAGTCGCTTAATGTGGTAAGATGAAGTCAGAATGAGTCTGACATTGAACAGTTTTAGGTGATGTATCACAATAAAAGTTTCTTCTAATCCTTAAAATTTGCATCAGGTAAAATATTGACAGCTCGAAAATCTAACTCGCTAGAAATGTTGTTCCACTTTGTATGAAAACAGCTAGGTTTCCTTTGAGTTTACAAATGTAGTGAATATATATATATATATAATGTAATGCCAGCCAGACAGAAATGTAGAAAATGAACTGCTGTCAGGTCATCTTGTGAGATGAAATCTAGAAAGAAACAAAAAAACTAAGATGAATTTACATGGTTTCAGATTTCATTTCCATCCTACGTAAAATATAATGTTGTAATCACCTGGGGGATACGGCAATATTCGGTCTTAATTTACATCACGAAATAAATGGTTGCAAATCTGCGTTGTACGGACAGTTTGAAATAATAATTTCGTGGAGTGGTTAGCGTGATTAGCTGCCACCCCCTGAGGGCCAGGTTCGATTCCCGACTCTGCCATGACAATTTGAAAAGTGGTACGAGGGCTGGAACGGAGTTCACTCAGCCTCGGGAGGTCAACTGAGTAGAGGTGGTTCTCCGTGATTTCCCCACTACACCTCCAGGCAAATGCTGGGATGGTACCTCACTTATGACCACGGCCGCTTCCTTCCCTCTTCCTTGTCTATCCCTTCCAATCTTCCCATCCCCCCACAAGGCCCCTGTTTAGCATAGCAGGTGAGGCCGCCTGGGCAAGGTACTGGTCATCCTCCCTAATTGTATCCCATGACCCAAAGTCTGAAGCTGCAGGACACTGCCCTTGAGGCGGTAGAGATGGGATCCCTCGCTGAGTCCGAGGAAAAAACCGACCCTGGTGTACAAACAGATTAAGAAAGACAGAAAGAAAGAAAGAAAGAAAGAAAGAAAGAAAGAAAGAAAGAAAGAAGGAAAGAAAGAAACGAGTAATGAAAAATAGAAAACTATTATATCTGCAAAACCCGGAGTTGTTCTTACATATATGAGTATTTTTGGCAAGTCTGCAAAATTATAGCCAAAAAATAAAACTGTGCCGGAAGGAGCATTCTCCATGCAACATATAAAAAAGGTGTCAATAACTTTGCTATCAATTAACTAATCAGCTCCAAATTTTGTGTGGGGCAATATCATGATATATGCTCTTGTTTTAAATTTGGTTTTGATAAGTGGTATAGGCATATTGTAGTAATTCAGAATTTCAGTCGTGACTCCCCTTAAGGTTAACATCTCCGAATCGACCGGGGATTGAACCCAGGGCCCTCTGAAGAGAAGGCGACTACGGTGACCATTCAGCCAAGCAGGCGGACATTCATGAAAACGCCCTGGGGGTTATACTACAACGAACTGCAACCTCCTCCGTGGCTTAGTCTGCACTAGCACGGTAGCTTCCCACCCAGTTGACCTTGTTCGATTACCGGTTCTGCCGAGAATGGAAAACTGGCTTGAGATTTTAAATTTTTGTACTCGACCTCGGTAGGATAATTAAGTAAAGAAAGATATAATATCCTACTCCACCTCTCAGTTGAGCAGCAGAAGAAACATTATGCAATGAAGATTTAAAACATGGCTCACAACCATTCTCTTCTCAACTCTAGCTTCCATGTCAGGAATCAAAGAATTTTGTTTCTATTTGCTTTACGTCGCACTCACACAGATAGGTCTTATGGCGATGAAGGGATAGGAAAGGACTAGGAGTGGGAAACCACGGAAAACCATCTTCAGGGCTGCCGACAGTGGGGTTCAAACCCACTATTTCCCGGATACAAGCTCACAGCTGCGCGCCCCTAAAAGCACGGCCAACTTGTCCAGTCATAGAAATTAAAAACACTACTGCCACCTCTGGACAGTCACATGAACCCAGAATTAATTCGTCCTACATTAGAAGTGACTACCACGGTAAATTCTTAGGGCATCCGAGGCTCACCAAGCAAGTTGGCCATGAGGATTGTATTACTTCGTTATGGGCTTGCATTCGGAAGACCATGGGCTCGAACCGCACTGTCAGTCGCACTGAAAATGGTTTCCCGTACTTTCTCATGTTCACACCAGAGATATGTTGGGATCATGATCACATCATCTCGTATTCTAGTGCTTTCATTTCCATCATTGCCCCATAAAACCTGTCTTTGTCGGTGTGACATAAAATACCATCCGATGCTCGGCGTAAAGCAACTTGTAAAAAAAGAATAGCAGCAATACATCAAATGTGTATATAATGCCCTTCTGTATTTTGTACCTAAAATTCTCATTCTCTAAATTATGCTGTTTTTCCTATAACTTGAATTCAAATCCAGTGTGTAAGATAACCACCAATCAAGATACGTAACTTGACGTTCATTCCGGAATAGTAGCAGTGCGGCCTTCATAATTATTACTGTTTCAAGAGGATATACAACTGAGTAACCATTAATTCTTAAAACTAATGAGAGGAAATATAGGAGGAGGTCAAACTCTCCGGTAATGAGAGTTTCCGGCAAAAACAAAAAAGATCTGGCTCAAGAAGGGCGCAAGTATGAAAGGTTCCCATCAACTTGAAAACTTAGAGACTCTTCTCATAAGTGAGCTTTTATGGTTCTGTATGAGTTGCGCCGAGTAAAAGTTGCGCCGAGTAAAAGTTGCGCCGAGTAAAATTTGCGCCGTGGAGATTCCCCGCCGGAAGTAAGAGTGGTTTGACAGCTGTCTTAAGCTTCTGCTACCTGCGGTGCACCGCAGGGGTTTATTTCCAAGTTCATGATGATGCTTGTTGTTTAAAGGGGCCTAACATCGAGGTCATCGGCCCTTTTCCAAGTTCAAGGAATGTCTGTGAATATCTGTAGTACTGAGATTTTGAAATGAATATATAAAAATATTATTCACTCTATCTTGTTGCTAGTTTTTTTAGTCGCACCGACACAGATAGGTCTTACAGCGACAATGGGACAGGAAAGGGCTAGGAGTGGGAAGGAAGCGGCCGTGGCCTTAATTAAGGTACAGCCCCAGCATTTGCCTGGTGTGAAAATGGGAAACCACGGAAAATCATTTTCAGGGCTGCCGACAGTGGGGTTCGAACCTACTATCTCCCGAATACTGGATACTGGCCGCACTTAAGCGACTGCAGCTATGGAGCTCGGTATTCACTCTATCAATGTTGGTTTCTTGCACATTTAGAAAACCTGCATCGTATTTATATCAGTGGGTGAAATGTGTATAACTACGTAGTTTGACTTAATTTACAAACCAAGTGTGGAAACATGGAATCAGTCTTTAGTCTTATGAAGAATATCCACAGCCTGTTTGTAGCTAACTGACAGGGTCAGGAATAGAATGAATGAAGAATTAAATACCGCTAAAGGAAGAAAATACTGCCGAATGCGAGATCTGACGTGCTTTTGCGGACAAACATTAATGGATGCCAAAAGAAATGTAGGGAATTTGTTGAATAAAGAATGACCAGTGAAAACAGAAAAAAACTGACTCACCCTACGTTTCCCCGACATGCACCCCTTATGAAGTGATAGGGCTCAAGAATGAACCATAGCTACTGCCAAAGAAAGGAAATTGTGTGCCCTGGCGAGGCCTGTCGCATTCCCCTGGGTATAAGAGATTAATAAATGACAAATGAAATTGTTTCAAACAGTGATGCTGATATAAACATGAAGAAATCAGAAATAATATTTTGAACGCCAGCTTTGTCCACCATAAACGCTATCTAAAGTGATCGTAGATTTAAATCCCGGAGCAGTGATGGGAAGCCTACGTTCCATCAGCGTCATGAAGAAGCTTTTTTAACCTTAACAGTAACTGAAATTTACAGTTTTCCGTCGCAAATGTTCATTCTATCAGCGTTGTTTCATTCCCTCTGGAATTCCCAAACAAGACCTCTAGTTCCTAGAATGATTAATGACCACGGCGCAAGTTTCACTGATTTTAACACGGCGCAACTTTTACTCGGCGCAACTCATACGACACCAGCTTTTATTGCCTTGCTGGAGAAAAAACCTGTACGATTGTCCCGTGCGTTAAGGAAATCCCTCGTCGCAACTATTGAACTTTAATTAGGAATTTCCATTCAGAAACAAGTGTTCCTGAATTCTTCAGCTTAGGCTATTACTATAATTTTCCTCGTTAACTGTTAGATCTTAAGGTTTGGCGTCTCTGTCTGGGAATGTAAAGGCGAGCATTGTTCATCATGAATTTTTCAAGGATGTGGTGAAGTATATCAATTTTCTTCTCACTATAAGTAAGATATATAAGGTGTACTTTCCCTCTGCTTGTTATTAGTAGGGTCCTGAATACATATGACGTCAAAATAATATCCTTACCTGTATAAATAAAGTTGTAGGGGGTCCGCTGTCCATAATTTCGTTTATTTTGTCAATTTTTCAGACATTTATCCGTTTTAGGTAATCTGATGACCGTATCAGTGAGTTTTAGCTTTCACATCTTTTCGTCTGTTTGTCTGTCCAGCTGTTCTACCATCACTGTGAAATAGCGAGAAAGATGTCAAGCTGCCATCTGCGGGATATTTGCGGAATACCATTGGAGGTTACAATCGTCTTCGAATAGCTCTAAGTTTGTTGTTAATATTTCAACAGTACGCCGAGTGTATTCCGCATCGTAGGGTATCTTCTGGGACTTATTGTGTTTCTCTACTACGGAGTGGCCGCGCGTGTTAATGAGGTACAGTACTGCATCCGGTAGAGGAGTGGGCTCAAATTCCACCGTCGGCTGTCCTGAGAATAGTTTTCTGTGGTTTCTCATTTTCACTTCCAGGCAAATACTGGGACAGATCCTACTTGTAGGCCACAACCGATTCCTTCCATCCAATTTTATTCATTTCATCTACAGTAACTCTTCAACTAAAGCTGATGTCAGGAACTGCAACCGTAAAACCACGACGTCTCATACCCGACTCCATATCAGGAAAGGGAATTAAGTGGTAGATATATAATACCAAACGAATTGAAACATATGCTCGAGCTGTATGTGCGAACAGTCAGATAAATTAGCTCGCAATAAATAATATCAATCACATAAGATCTGTTTACAGGTTTTTATTAATTTCACTGCATATATTTATCGACGTGAACATTTGCCCGCTACGATGCCATTCGTCTTACTGTAGTTATAAACAGCCACGTGTAAATAAAAGGATACTGAATTGACTGTCTAAAGCAGGGTCTCTCACGGTGTATGCACCGGTGCATTGCGCAGTGCAAGATGCAAAAGACGACTTTACTAGCTTGACCAGAGTGCAGACACAATCCTCGACTTTGAGCAATGACAGTCTCTCTATCTCTTTCTCTACGCTTATCTCGCTCGCCCCACCTGTATTCCCCTTCCTGACTTGCTCTGCAACGCTACTTAATCCGCGCAGAGTTGAGCCGAGCTTAGCCGAGTCACTCCGAGACATTGCGCTGATCTGAACCGAGCTGAGTCGGACCGATGTGCCTCGGTTTGCCGCGCGAGCTTTTGGACGTTTGAGAGGCAGTGATCTAAAGTGGCCTTCATTTCACCCGAAGTTATACGTGTACCAGGAGGCCTTTTCCTCCACTCCTGTTACCACTTGCATTTTGACGTGAATACTTTTCATTTTCTTTTCGCTGCGGTTTCTTGGCGTGTATTAGTTCTGAAACATCCGTCGCAAAACGTGACGTTATTTTGCAATGCTGATATCTCCGTATTTATTTTACCGATATCGTCATTGTAAACATATATCGTTGCAAAGAAGAACTGTGTGACACACAAAAAAAAATCTGCGACGTCAGCCGCAAAAATAAGATGGCCACCAAATAAAACCCCATTTTACTGGTACCGCGTTCTAGGGCAATAGTTATAATTGCGAAACTACCAGTCCAAATTCAAGGAACAAATTGTCGTTTAGAAGCCCACATA
Organism: Anabrus simplex; assembly: GCF_040414725.1. Taxonomy (NCBI): domain Eukaryota; kingdom Metazoa; phylum Arthropoda; class Insecta; order Orthoptera; family Tettigoniidae; genus Anabrus; species Anabrus simplex. The sequence continues at coordinate 74,947,494 of NC_090265.1, read as the reverse complement.
ATACCATACAAAATGACTCAAAAATCATTTCAGTTTTTGTAGCCATTAGCGACGGACACGTCTTTGAAGAAAATTATATTTTCGATATTTTTCATAATATCTAACTTTAAACTACAGCAAAGCAAGCGAAAATATCCAATTACTCCACCACTGATAAAAATATTAAATTCCAAAAGATGAGGAGAAAAGTAGCTCTTTAAGACCAAAATCGAGAGTGCAGAGATGAAAAGAAGCACAGATTTAACATTTGCTGGAAACCTTACAACTCTTCTTTCTTCTTCCTTTCCTTCTTTCTTATCCGTTTATCGTCCTGGGTTGGCTTTTCCCTCGGACTCAGAGAGGGATCCCACCCCTACCGACTCAAGGGCAATGTCCTGGAGCGTGAGACTTAGGGTCGAGGTTACAACTGGGGAGGAGGACGAGCTTGCTACGCTGAACAGGAGCCTAGTGGGGGATGGGATGTGTGGAAGGGATTTGAAAAGGAAGCGGGAAGGAAGCGGTCATGACCTTATGACCTTAAGTTAGGTTACCATCCCGGCATTTGCCTGGGGGGAAGTGGGAAACCATGTAAAACCACTTCGTGGATGGGTGAGGTTGGAATCGAACCCCTCTACTTAGTTGACATTCAGAAGCTGAGTGGACACCTTTCCAGCTCTAGTATTACATTTCAAATATCGTGGCAGAGCCGGGAATCGAACCCGGACCTCGAAATGTGGCAGCTGATCACACTAACCACTACACCACAGAAATGGACTTCATCTATTTTGTTTTGAAATAGCATACGTTGAAATAAGAAAATAATAAATGAATGAAGAAAATATAAATTTATGATGAAATAAAGATTAAAAGAAATGTCGAAATGAATTTTTTTAGACTTTTCCTCGCAAATTTTTTGATCATATGAGCCGATGTACTTCTGTGTGTAGGCCTGTTTGTACTTAATTAAGGCTAGCATTAAAGGAAGGAATGGGTAGTAGCCAACGTATTTGGTACTATCCCTGTATCTGCTTATGGTTGAAGTGAAGAGACCTTGGAGAATCACTTCTAGAATGGCCAAGAGTGAGATTTCAATCTATTTCTTTATGCAGTTACTATACTTCAGTGAAACACCAATCTTTTCAAGTCCATCAAAAAGCCGGGAATCAAACCTGGCTAGCCAGCTAAGATGATACTTTTCAAAAGGAGCGATGAGGTTTATCTGTCCTTTCTTATTCAACATACTCATACACTTGAAACTGAAAAATAATACAATCAGTTGAATATTCAAACTATGAATTTGATAAATTACCTAATTCTCATTTTGACTAGATGATAACAATATTTTGTATTAAATGAGTCTTTGGAAAAGGATTCAGAATTTAGTACATTAATTTTGGAACAGTGGGAGCTTCAAGACATTTGAAAGCCGATATTACGAAAATAATTCTACATAATGTTGCCGAGTATTTAGAAGAACTTCTGTTTTTTTCTTTCATAGAGTACTTGGACCGTTTATCGTTCCTTGGCTGGTTGAGCAGCGTAATTGTCTTCGGTTCAATGCTCATGGGTTCGATTCGTTGCAACTTTGGAAATTTCTGCCACGTGTGGTTAATTGTTCTGGATCAACGATCTTTTGGAAATATTTCATTTTCAGTGTATTTCAAGGATATCAGGTTCTGTGGTTTCTATAAATTTTAAGAACAAGAATAAGAAATAAGATTCTTCTTTATCTTGGATTTTTTTTAGTTACTTTTAGTCTCATTAATTCATCCCTATTTCCATTTTTATACTTCCATTTATTATTATATGGATATAAATTGTAGTCCTGTCCTCGAGACGAGTCTCTAAAGTTAGGTCTGTTATTTACGACAAGGACGACGTCTTTTATGGTGGTAAATGGCAGTGAAGTTGTTTGTTAAGATCACCGAAATACAATCTAGACACTTGTTCAACGGGTATGTGCAGACGACTTACGATTCCAAAGAAGACTCATGTACAAAAAAAAAAAAAATAGTTTTCACAATCACATAGCTATCATGGATAAACGGTATGAAGGGACATGATTGGCCACAATGTTAGCCAATTAATACTGGAGTATAATTCGGGACAACATGGATGCTCAATACAAAAGGAAGAAATAAGACATGAAACTTTGTGGTGGCAAATTTCTGTCCATATTTTCCATTTTTTAAACATTTATGTGAATAACTGTTAAAAAGTGAGAACATCATGTGAGGCACTTCAACTATAGCCTTCTGTTACTCTCCTAATATTTATAGGTCCCCTTAATGTATGTCTGTGACTCTAAATTAAAGCTATATATATATAATGATATGAAGAGATTAAAGATTAAAAATAGGATTACTCTTAAGCTATCCCTGATATATGACAAAGAAAACCAGATTTGAATTCAGCGTTGAAATGTCTATTAGAGTCACACTGTTTTTCTCCAGAAATAGGTCTTTTTTTTGTAGAACAGTGGGATCAGTGTTCCTTGGACACGCCGACTAATGAGATAGATCAGGGATGAACCCGAATAAGAATGAAAATTAGAAATATTATGCATCCTGGAATTTTCCTTGCTTTTGAAGTTGGTACTACGTAGGGATTTGGGCCAGTTTTATTTCCAGATATCCTCCCTGTCGACAAATGTATACGGAAAAATTACTCATTGCATATATGTGTATGTGGTGATGTCCTGTGTTGTATATACGCAAAACGGTGTGTGTTAGGACGAGCACATGTCCTTGGTCTACCGGGAATCGAATCCAGGATCATCTAAACAGAACGCTGCTACGCTGACAATTCAGCCAGAGTTGGAATGATAAGAATATCTTCTGATGAACTGAGGAGTACTTCAAAATCAGTCTGGCTGTTTTATATATTTTTGGCTTGACATAGTTTGAATGAAGTGTTTTGTAGATGTTACTGTATATTTCAAAAATCATTTCGCAAACAATCATTCGACAAGTTCGTGTTTACTGATGGCTTGCCTTCCACGATCGTCTAATAATACTAAAACTCAGAACGTTTATTGTAAAAATGAAAAATCTTGAAAAATGCAAGTTTCAGAGAAATATCTAAATATACCTAAATATATCTAAATATATCTAACATATCTAAATATACCTAATATATCTAAATATATCTAAATATATCTAATATATCTAAATATATCTAAATATATCTAATATATCTAAATACATTCGAATCACTACTGAAATTCACGAAGCGACAGAAATCTAGAGCTTCTCTCTCCTCAAAATTATATCATTTTGATTTATTTGGGGTCAAATCTAGCGGTTGAAGTTTAATACGGTAAAGTATAGATTCGTGGTTCTTTTTTTTTAGATTTGACATTTTGCTTTATTTTGTAGTGAATATTGATTCCGCTTTGTTTGTTGCTGTTGTGTTGGTTAAGAGTCCAATGACTGTTATGCAGTATGGAGTACTGCCCTCCTCTGTATCAATCTCATAGAATCTGCTTAACTATTAGGGGAAGGTACCCCGGTATCGGACAGTTAAGCTTATCTTTGAATAACACATTTTGGATAGGGTCTAATTAAAATTTAAAATTATTTTTGGAAACATATATTGTTTATGTTTAATAGGAGCAATGCACTAATCCACAGCAACTATAGCGAAAATGAAATTTTAGTATTTATAAACACTTGAGTTTTCATAATTTTAAAAACATGGCACACGGTATCGGACACTTTCAGTATTGTTGTATTATTTTCCTATTACACTGTACCATTACATTACATTCTAACACAAATGTCACATTTGTAATAAAGGGCATCCCCTTCAAGATTAGCACAGTTTTCATGCGCCCAACCCTTGCATATGATGCACTGAATCCAGTCTTCACTAAAATTCTCCCCACAGATGATGCAGTCAGTCTTTTCACAATCAAATGTTAGAGTCTTTTTTACATTTTTCTGGCTCTGCTTCTTCGTTCGCGAGCTTCCTCCTTTGGTCACACCGTTTTTTGAAGATTTTTTTGTTTCTAGCAGCACTGAGTTTTGTTGTCTTTCTTCAAGCCTTTGTTTGAAAGGGGTGGAGGTTAGAACTTCACTCTGGTCTCCACGCCTTTTCCTCAGGTTTAAATTTTCAATAGTTTCACTTGGAAGAGGACTAATTTCCTGAAGTAGACTTGCACTCGGAGAGTTATTTTTATTAAGCCCATCTGAATTTTCACTCCTAGAGGCCGTGGAAGTGGATGCTATGCATGGTGAAGCTGAAGGACTGAATGTTGTTGTAGTTGGTTGTGCTTCAATTGACGCCTGGATCGAAGGAAGCTGGTTATTGGAAGGAATTTTAGCAGCTGTTGGTGACAACTCTTTCGAGGACGCTAAGAAATCTAAGTCGCTGAAGATGTTCCGGTTCAGGGGATAGATGCCACAACAGGAAAATGCTGACTGAGCAAGCTCCATTCTGCACACCTTGGTAAATGCAGAGCCAACTAGACCTGAAATATCTTTCAGCGTAATTTTCAGATTGGGATACTTCCTCATCCACATAGAACAAGCCTCGTTGAAGGCATTCTTGAATGGCTTCATGATCACTCGGTCAAGAGGTTGCAACCTATGAGTTGTGTGACGTGGCAAACTCAGCATGTGGATGTTATGGTCTCGGGCAAACAGAATAACATCCAAATCTTTGTGGCTAGAATGGCCATCAACAATAAGTAGCACTGGATTCTCTTCACTTGGGTTCACTCTCAAAACAAAAGATTTCATCCACTTTAAGAATCCCTCTTTAGTTATCCACCCGCTTGGATGGGCATCAAATACACTGCATATGGGTGCATCCTTCGTCAGATCATTGTCCATTCTCACTCTGGGGAAAACAAACAATGGAGGAACAAACTGGTCACCTGAGGCATTTATGCAGAGAAGAACAGTAACGTTTTTTCCCCTTTCCCCGGAAGTTAGCTTACCAACTTGTTTCTTCCCTTTCACTGATAACACCTTCAACTGATTCTCGTGCACAACTGAAACGCCAGTCTCTTCAGCGTTGAAAATCCTCGAAGGATGAAATAAGTATCGAAGCATCAAATCAGTGAGCTTGTCAAAAAATTTGTCCACTTGCTCCTTATTGAAGCCTTTCGCCCGCTGTAGGCTGGTGGATTCAGCCGATCTCAAGCTCAGATCGGGATGCCTTTTCATGAATGAATAATAAAATCGTTTGCTCGCCATGCCCTTTTCTTTATTAAACTGATGTTTTAGTTTCAATTTCTCTGCGAACTGAAAAACCAATTTCAAAAATTCATTCCTACTTAGTGGCATTAAAAAGCTGTCTAACATTTTCACATGATTGTATAAAGCTTCGTCTTCCTCTTCAGAAAACGTACTTTTATATGTACCCATATCAGGTTTCATTTCTACCTCCTCCCCTGAAGACAATAATTTCAATCTGTCACCTAACGTACTTGTAGGGACGCTAAACTGCTCACTTGCTTCCCTAATGCTCAATTTATCCCGTCTTACTTCATCAACAGCTAATTTCATGTTCTCCTCCGTCCAATTTCCTCTTTTCTTCCCCATATTTATCTGCAACAAAGGAAAGTACTTTAAGAATGAGCAATAAACCTACAAATAACATTGTCCGATACCGGGTGCCGCAAGCTTGTCCGATATTGAGTTCCGTACGCGAAAAACTGAAAAAAGCACCGTATGTAACACGTGTAAAGAAAAGCAGTGTCATCCTCCATACTCTTACAATAACATATGGTAAATAATAAATAATGGTGGAAATTATATTTCACTCACCAGTATTGTAGTAACAGGTTCACAAGATTATCTTGGTGCAGACAGAAGCAGGTCAAAAACAGGAAATCCTCTAACACGTGTTCACTTCTCGGTTCACGGAAATACAATGGTCCCTCTCAGGCCTCCCTGGAAGGAACCTGTTACTATCTGTACAAAAGTTGCTGCAACATTGTACTGGAAACCCCAAACTGACACTGTCCGATACTGAGTGCCGTCCGATACCGGGGTACCTTCCCCTACGTAAATCTCACATGTAAATTTACTTGTCATATTAGTGTTTCGAGTTCTTCCTAACATTCTTATCCACAAAACTTGCCTCAAAAGCTTGACTGTCTCAACATCTGTCATATCTAAATTTACATATCGTTCTCTTATCACAAGCTTCATCCTTTATTTCCATTTGTGGTCATACTTACTCACCTATCTTCCAAAGAACATTTCTGTTTCATAGGATTTTATATGTTTTGGCTGCACCACTTAATTTACGGTCGTGAAGGTTTCGGCTCATAGGGTTCTGTATTCGATTCAGGTATTTTAGCCGCATCTAGGTCATTCCTATACATCGGGGAGTGAGTGATTGTGTTTTGTTCCATTACAAATCTCTACAGAGGCGCACCAAAATACTACAACACGGAAACACGCAATACTTAATACATTCCTCCATATATGGTTGGAATCAGGAAGGGCATACAGCCGTAAAACAGGTTCAAATCTTCACGTATAACACAATTCAAACCCTCTACCCACCAATGTGCGGGAAATACTGTGGCAGAAGAACATGAAGAACAAGAAAAGGATTCCCTTGTGATAGCCTGCAATTTTATACTTCCCGTCTTAGCCATTATAGGTTATTTCTATCAAGGTGTAGGAAGCCCAGAATAAAGGCCGAGAGGATTCGTCGTGCTGACCACATGACACCTCAAAATCTGCAGGCCATCAGGCTGAGCAGCGGTCGCTTGGTAGGCCATGGCACTTCGGGGCTGTTGAGCCATGTGCTTTTTAGGTTATTCTATACCCAAATAACAATATTCACTTATTTCTCTACAGACTTCAAATTCTAATCAAATATTTTCCGATTGAATTAATTTCAGTAAACTGTACTCCTTTACTTTTTGTAATAAATAACTATGCTATTGGCTTTAAGTCCCACTAACTGAGCCGGGATCGAAACCCTCAAATTGAGTTCAGAAACCTGCGCTCTCTCGTCTGGACCAACGGTTCATTGCTTTTTTATTATATTGATTTATTAATTTTTATTTATTTATTCATTCATTCATTCTTTCTCTGTTCTCTCTTACTTAATCCGTTACCCTCCAGTGTTGGTTTTTACCCTGGAACTCAGCGCCTCAAAGGCAGTGTTCTGGAGTGCGACACTTTGGGTCGGGGATACTACTGAAAAGGAGTACCGGTACCTATTCCAGGCGACCTCACCTGCTATGCTGAACTGGGGCCTTGTTGAGGGATGGGAAGATTGTAAGGGCTAGACAAGGAAGGGGGGAGGAAGCGTCCGTGGCCTTAAGTTAGGTACTATCCCGGCATTTGCCTGGAGGTTAAGTGAAAGAAAACCATTTCGAGTATGGCTGAGGTGGGAATCGAACACCTCTCAACTCAATCGACTTCCCGAGGCTGAGTGGACCCCGTTCCAGCACTCGTACTATTTTTCAAATTTCGTGGCAGAGCGGGGAATCGAGCCCGGGCCTCCGGGGGTGGCAGCTAATCACACTAACCACTACGCCACAGAGGCAGACGTATTTATTATTATTTTTTTCATCTTCCAGTTTTTGTTTTCATTAATTACCCCTCATAAACTCGTTCTTATAAAAGTACAGCAGTGCAAGCTACAAAACTGTTAATTATTCCTTTAAAAATGATTGAACTTTAATAATCCTTTAGTGCACATATTGTGTGGACAGAGACATTTCTTTCTTCCTTCGTCCTTTTCAGCAATTATCTGGGGTCGGCAATTTGCACGTATTTAGCCCGGTTTTACTTCCGGACGTCAACCCTGTATGGAAGTATGGAGTCTTGGTTGTAGGCAACTCCACATCGTCCATAAATAAATCAGCCCTCATGGATTTATTTACACCACACACAGTTTTAGTACACCTTTGCATGTGAGATAGGTTACACTGATTACACCAACAAGACACAAGGAGACGTGATGCTCATGCTCACTCCACGCAGCCGAATGACGCTAGTTTAGCAAGCTATACCAGATGCAATGTTGCATCGTGCACAAGGGTGCGTTCTGTATGTGGGGAGAGTTCATTCTTCCCAATGCCGCCACAGAAGGATGCATTCACTGCTGCGTACTTCTGTGGTAGTTAGTAATGTAATTTTTATTAAGACAAACATAAACGCTAATTCTTCGAGCAAGTAGCTAAACGGTCGTTTGTGGGTTCGACCAGGCGGGGAATCGAACCCAGGGCTTTCTGAACGGGAGACTAGTACGGTAACCATTCAGCCAAGGAACAAAACCGGATGCGTGGAAACTGCGGCTAGGAAAAGGAGGCGGAGTGGCCAAAGACTGGTGTAGATGCATAAATCTCAATGAACTTGACCACGGAACGAGTTTCCATAGGCGTAGGTGTAATACCAATTGTTGCAAGGTCGACCTTTCGATTCGTGCAAATCGAACAATGTTTCGTATTTAAAATGACTATTTACACTCTAGATTCTCACCCTACGATTCATGTACACTTAATAAAACTGGGCAATCACGTGCAATAAATGTCAAGTATTCTGTCCTTACTCGTCTTGCATGCATGAACAAAGCAATAACGTGGACATGTTTATGGCTTCAAGATTTGTAGTTTTTAATTCCGGTTTCTTTATCTACATTCGTTCTACTGTACGAAAAGATTCTAGTTTCAACTCTATTGTTTCAGCAGGATACAATTCAACATTATTATACAGCACGAAGTTCATGTTTAGTACGAGATTGCTGGCCTTGTGGACAATTGGTGAACACTTCACAAGAGCATAATCAGTGAGGGAGCTACCATTTATTTTAATATCAAGCTCATGACACAATATAAAACACTTACATGCATAACAAGCTTTCTTGTTGCAGCGATCATTGTCTACCTCAGATCATTAGGATGACAGATGTTCTACATAATTACATCACATGAAGTGTTGAAATGAATCATAATGGAAGTGATAATATATTCCATTTCATTAATAGGAAAATGTTCTATATAACTACCACTCAGGGCCCCTTTACCGAATATGTTTCATATTTCAAGTCATATACAGTAAATGAGTATAGATCCTGAAATACAGTGAGCCCGAGGCCAGTTGGTAATATATAATTTCGTGTGGCTATTTCTAGCCGAGTGCAGCCCTTGTAAGGCAGACCCTCCGATGAGGGTGGGCGGCATCTGCCATGCGTAAGTAACTGCGTGTTATTGTGGTGGAGGTTAGTGTTATGTGTGGTGTGTGAGTTGCAGGGATGTTGGGGACAGCACAAGCACCCAGCCATTGGAATTAACCAATGAAGGTTAAAATCTCCCACCCGGCCGGGAATCGAACCCGGGATCCTCTGAACCGAAGACCAGTACGCTGACCATTCAGCCAACGAGTCGGATGGCCAGTTGGTAAGAATACCCTGTAGTCAAGTATCTAAGCTCCGCAACTTGTTCTAACACACGTTGAAGAGGTAGCAGTGATTCTCATTATAAATCTCGTTTCATCCCTTCAAATACTTTGACGTTTTGGAAATATCATTTGCAGCCTTTAGGCAAGAGATAAAGACTAGTCTTAGATCATAATCACCACGTCCCTGCGCCAGCTCCGAAGGGCCATGGCCTACCAAGCGACTGCTGCTCAATTCGGTGGTTCCGGTATTTGAATTAGAATCCTACATGACCGAGTATGAAGACGATAGGTTGAATTAAATAGTCTGATGCCAGATTATATCGGCAATCTCAAATGTTACTGTGAAGCAGTAGCCTATTGCATACTATAATATACTTAGTGTGAGAGATCCGTGCGGTTGCATGGTGAGCGCACTGGTTTTTAGTTCCTAAGACCCCAGGTTGGATTACCACTTAGCCAGGAGTTGTTAACTTCATAAAATCCCTCTAGCTCGGGGAATGGGTGCTTGTGTTGTCTCAGTACAAATCTATTCGTCAACACACCACAGTACCAACCCCCACAGAAACACATAATAATGATTACATCCTTTCACATAGGGTTGGCGTTAAGAAGGGCATCCCGTTCCAAAAACGGATCAAATCCACACAAGTAACGATTTCGAGAAAATTGCAAAAAAAAAAAAATCCAGGAGCAAGTAGCTGTCAGCTTGCATTTGGGAGATAGTGGGTTCGAACCCTACTGTTAGCAGCCCTGAAGATGGTTTTCCGTGGTTTCCCATTTTCACACCAGGCAAACGATGGGGCTCAGACTCACTCAATTCCATGGACGTGCTTCCTTCCTACTCCTAGCCCCTCCTTGCCAAAAGACCTATGTGTGTCGTTGGGACGTAAATCGAATTTTTGTTTTCAAAATACTTGTAATGAAACGCATTCGTTGTTTACGTTTCGATTCATACACAGATTCAGAAGGTTTGCGACAAAAGATACTTATGAAAGCTCCCAGAGGAATGTCGTTTACTCACTCAATGCATGTGATATTACGACAGAATAGAAGACATTGCAAGGTGATGTATCATCAGTTCTTCTCACCGTCCTTCCCTGGTTAGCAAAGTATATATTTAGAAACTCCTGATAATCACTGTAATACTTGATTACAATCACATCAACTGATATTAAAGGTTTTAAGAGACGCTAATAATAACAGCAGCGTCTGGCCTCCGGAAATACCTCGGTCCAGGTCTATCGAGTTGACGCTAATGTGTGACTTTCGCCTGATACAGAGAGAAATTTAATGTTGATGAGGGCGTAAATAACTAGTTCCCGAGACAGGGGAATAAACCAGTGAAGTTAGTAATTGGTCCGCTCAGTCTACTGTAAGTCAGGGCCTCTCAGGGTGCATGCACTGTGCACGGTGCAAAAGACGACTTCGCTTGGTTGATTAGAGTGCAGACCCCAACTCCTTGGTTTGGAGCAATAGCGTTGTCTCTCTCTTTCCCCACGCCTGTCTCGCTCGCTCACCCTGTCTCCCTCTTCCTCACTTACTTTGTAGCGCTCCAAATCCGAGCCCGGTTCAGCCGAGTTGAGCCGAGTAGCCAAAGACGAACCGTTGGTCCGAGCCGAGCCGAGCGGGACCGATGCACTGTGCACAGGAACCTTGCGCCGCTGTTTGCACGTGTGAGATTTTGGGCGTTTGAGAGGCCCTGCTGTAAGTGATCATTGCCACCGGGATATTTCCCAATTGCGATGTATTTGTTAATGACAATAAAAGTGGGGCTGTGCCTTAACTAAGGCAACGGCCGCTATTTTCCCTTTTCCACCCGTGCGTCGCCGAAAACTTTTCGTGTATTAGTGCGACGTTAAACCACTGGCAGCATAAACAGTGAATGTTACAACCTCCATTTCAATCGGAAATCGAACCTGGGGCTCTCTGGACCAAAAGCCATCACGTTAGTCAGTTAGCCACGGAGCTTGATTTAAGAGATACTGGGTTATCGAAACTGTTTCCCACTGGAGTTTTTCCACGTGCCATAGACCAGTGGCACAGAATTTTTTCATACAGTCAATTTCAGGTGCGAACGAACTCGGCCATGATATGAGAATTTTGATCCAAAGGAGGTCTTCAACATGTTGGAAACTATCGAAGCGAAGTTAAAACATTTTATCACATTCAAATGTCACCGATCCTCCGTGGATGGTGGACAACGTCTGCCGTATGAGCAACTTATGAAGATGAAGTGGAGGAAGTTGTTATGTGTTGTGTGAATTTTTTAAAGAAATGACAGTATAAAAGCCCAGCTCCGAGATACTAGAATTAATCGTCACAGCTAAATTCTCACAGCCTGGCCGGGAATCGAACCCGTGCCTCTTTGGGCGAACTGACCGTGGCGTGTCGAAAAGTGTCACGTGTCCCTTCGTACAGCAACCCGTATCTCGGACTGAAAGAATACACGTATTCACGTTAGAAATAAACGGCCCGTGTCCGAGATCGGCCACAAAGTTTGTGGCGAAGAGTACCTCATTTTGGCAATAATATTCTTTATGCTCGACGATGGAGAAATATGAATATTAGATGCCAGAAAACTGAATCTTAATGAGGGCCGATGACCTCGATTTTAGGCCCCTTTAAACAACAAGCAAGAATCTTAATGAGGCTCATTATTGTTCAAGTTTCATTATGATACAGGTTCTCCACCAATCAGAGTTCAGATTTTCATTACGATACAACTGTTTGACCAATTAGGTAAGCATAGCATCGCACTTGCACTCAACGCACCACCTACGCACTTGCTTCCAAAATCAAACATGTCGGACACACATCTTAATATCATTGCACCTTCTAGTTCCAATAATCCACAACCACACGGCACATTCCCGCAAATTCGCTTCACCAACTGTACAATAAACAATTTGTATTTGAAATAAAGCTTGGTTATGATAACATTCTCTCAACGCTTTGGAAACATATGACATTGTCAAGGTCTCTGATCCACTCACGAAAAATTAATAACCCAGCGCATGTGCTCCGCGCTCTGTTCAGTAAACTCAACGGTCAAGCGACATCTCGACAGAAATTTATGAATATTTGAAAATTAGAGTTATAATTATGGTCGAGCATAAACAGTCGTATGCAGCTCGCCTATAATGGTAATTAAGACACTCGTATGGAAATTATAGACACGGGGTCAGGAGTACAACTGGGCAGGAAGACCAGTACCTCGCCCAGCCGGCCTCACCTGCTATGCTGAATAGGGTCCTTGTGGGGGCGATGCGAAGATTGGAAGGGATAGACAAGGGAGAGGGAAGGAAGCGACCGTGGCCTTAAGTTAGGTACCATCTCGGCATTTGTCTGGAGGAGAGGTGGGAAATCACGGAAAGCCACTTCGAGGATGGCTGAGGTAGAAATCGAATCCCCTCCACTCAGATGACCTGCCGAGGCTGAGAGAACTCCGTCCCAGTCCTCGTATCACGCTTCAAATTTCGTGGCAGAGCCGGGATTTGAACCCGGGCTTTCGGGGGTGGCAGCTAATCACACTAAATACTACACCATAGAGGCCGACCTTTCTTTTCTTTTCTTATAATATAGCACTTGATTTCTCTTTCGTATCATCTCGGAATTTCTCACTCTTTCCCTCCACGACATTCGTAGCATTCGCCAGTGGACACACAATTTTTTTTAAAATAAGTGATGCAAATACAACTTTGCTTTTAGGATCTCTTAAAATATAATAAAATAATGTATATTTGAGAAATTATTGGAACATATGTTTGTGACACTAACATATATTTGTTACTTGACAGCCGGAGGGGTCTACTAATGCGTAAATAGATTGTCACCATCTAACTTATTATTAGATATGACTCAACTAAAGGTTGAAAAATAGCATCTATATAAGCCTCCAGGTACTGACGGTTTCTATATGACGTGGTACAGTGACTCTTAGAATCTCAAATAAGGTAGGTCCGGAATACACAGAATAAAAGTTTATTAATAGCGTTCGTAGGATACAATGTTTCACCAATCACTACAGAAAGATAACATTTATTTTAAAGTGTAACTGGGAGGTTCGAGGCCGCTGATGGTTAGACTCAAGCCTATACTCGTATAAGAAGGAACAGTTTCATATCACTGCAACAACTGTTAAACTGGTGGCCAGCGAAGACGGCGGAGACCAAGGACAAGATGGCTGGACAAGGTCTCGAGAGGGATGGAAAATAAGAGCTCTGGACCGAAAGGAGGGGGAGAGTGCTATTGGAGTCCGCGGACCCATTAAAAAAAGAGAACATTTCAACGACCCCCTCTACGTTTAGAAGCAAAACAAACCGTAAATAAATTACTAATAATAATAATGTCCACGTCCCACTAACTACGCCTAGGTGCCGGAATTTAGTCCCGCAGGAGTTTTTTTACGTGCCAATAAATCTACCGACATGAGGCTGATATATTTGAGCACCTACAAATATAAAGAGACTGAGCCCAGAATCGAACCTGCCAAGTTGAGGAGAGAAGGCCAGCGTCTCATCCGTCTGAGCCACTCAGTCAGGCAAAATAAGTTACTCACTCACTTAATCTCCTGGCGCTATAGTCCATGAAGGACCCTGGCTTCTCCAATACCACTCTCCCACTCCTTTCTGTCCAGAGCTCTTCTTCTCCATCCCTAGATCCCTAACAACTCCAGATCTCTCGAGGCGTAGTCCAGCCACTTTGTCCTTGGACACCCCGTTCTTCGTTGGCCAACAGGATATCAGTCGAGGATCATCTTTGTTGCTCTGTCCTGGTCCATCTTCACGATGTGCCCGAGATACCGAAGTCTCCTCCTTTTTGGCCTCTGCGACAATGTGGACGTCAACGTACAGGGCGAAAACTTATTATTTGGTCTTGATACGCCACTGTCCTCGGTCGTAAACGGCGCCGAAGATCTTCCTCAAGATCTTTCTCTCCCACACCCGTACAAAGTGCTTGTCGTAGTGTTTAGGGTCCATGTCTCGCACGCATTCAGCACCATTGGGCGGATTATAACCCCGTACACGGTGAGTTTCAATCTTCTACAGAGCGTTGCAGTCTTCAGTACCTTCTGGAAGGCAAAGAAAATACAGCACTCTTATATTTGAATTCAAATGTATTAAAAGCAAAAGGCATAATTATAATATGAATGACATTAAAGACAATTTAATATGAATAATTAAAATGCCTTTGTAAAAGATCTCCAGTGTAGGGTTTAATGTCTGATAATTTGAATTTTAAAAATTTCAGGAATTTTCTTGTACTTGAGATTCGATAATGCGTTTCCACAAAAATAAATAGTGTGGAACGCAGTTAAACGTTTCAGAGATTTCATTGAGAGTTAAGGTTTGACTGTCCTCACGACAAGTAATCAAGTGTGAGCTAATTGTAATTGCGACAACTGCAATTTTAATTATAGCTTATGTTCGACTCCTTGGCTGAATAGTCAGCGTTGAGACCTTCGGTTCAGGGGGTCCCGAGTTCAATCCCCGGTCGAGTAGGCAATTTTAATCGCTTCGGATTAATTCTTCTGGCTCGGGGACTGGTGTTTGTGTTTGTTCCAACACGTTCCTCTTAATATTCAGACAAAACACTGCATTACCAGCCACCACAGAAACACGCAATAGTGATCACATACCTCCATAAACGGTTGGCGTCAGGAAGGGCATCCGGCCGTAAAACATGGCCAAATCCATACGCGTGAAACAGTTAGCACTCAGGAACCCACAGACGTGGGAAAAGTGGTAGTAGAATAAGAAACAGAATAAGAAGTCAATTTTAGACTGAGAGGTTCGCTGGTATCTCATCACCCCTTTATGCACATGTCACTCTTCATCCGTCACCGGGAAATAGTCCGGCTCCATGGCTAAATGGTCAGCGTGCTGGCCATTGGTCACAGCGGTTCCGGGTTCGATTCCCGGCAGGGTCGGGAATTTTAACCATCATTGGTTAATTTCCCTGGCACGGGGGCTGGGTGTATGTGTTGTCTTCATCATCATTTCATCCTCAACACGACGCGCAGGTCGCCTACGGGAGTCAAATCAAAAGACCTGCACCTGGCGAGACGAACCCGTCCTTGGATTTCCCGGCACTAAAAGCCATACGCTATTTCATTTTTTACCGGGAAATACTTCCTTAGCTGGAAGTACAGTTGTTCCAAATGTGACTTACAGTCGAAGATCTCCTTTGGAACATTTTATCCTAATTTGTATGAAATCTGCTATAGAAGAGATTTGCTCCAATATTTCAGAGTAAAATTCATGATTCCATAAAGTCGATTTTCTTGTCATTTCCTATAATTTGTCTCGAACATGCAGAGTTTTACGAAGTGACCGTATATTCTATTTGATTGAATGTGTCCCCGGAGTCCCTAAGACTCCTGGTGATCGATAATCAATCATCTTCATCTAGGACTGTCGCAGAAATAACAGATTCTCTGTTAATTGCTTACCTAGTTTTTTAAAACATTTTCAATTAACTTGGAATCGTATCGAACATTTCCCTTGATAATTTATTCCAATCCCTCACTCCTCGTCCTATAAATGAATATTTGCACCAATCTGTCCTCTTGAATTCCAAGTTTATCTTCAATTATGATCTTCCTACTTTTAAATGTTTGTACCAATCTGTCCTCTTCAATTCCAAGTTTATCTTCAATTATGATCGTCTTACTTTTAAAAGCTCGACTCAAGCTTATTCTTCTACTTACAGTATGTTATTCCACGCCAACTCTCCACTGACAGCTCGAAACATACCACATAGTCGATCATCTCGTCTCCTCACTCCCAAGACTTCCCAGCCCAGGGTTTGCAACATTTGCGTAACACTACTACTTGATCGGATGTAATTCCATGCTAAAACTTTTAAATCCTCAGTATGGGTGAGAATCGAATATATGACCTGTCGGTCAATCATCGATTGTATCCTTGAAGGAATAGAAAGCAACGATTTCTTACCTAGTCTCGGTACTAAGTAGGGTACAATAGTTATTACACCTGGCCATCTTTGTCCCCAGGAATTAACATCGTACTCACTTCTGGTGCATTGTGTGTATCCCTCCAGAAGTGGAAATCTCATTCCTACATTTTTCGACTTTCTCACGGAGATTCGAACCTACGGCCTTACTGGTGTACCGAGCACACCCTTACTGCTTCAGATAGGCAGTCCCGTGAACTCGTCTTGAAGACGGCTAAGTTTAAAATGCAATTCTTGCCTGATAATCGATAAACTAAGCTGCAGCAAATCTTTCCCCGTGACAGACCACCGTGATCTCCGGTGTAAAGTAACAATTTGCCCCATTCGGAACACCAAGACCGATGAACTGCGTGGCATATTTGGTTAGGTGATCCGCCTTCTTTGCTCATTTCCGTTATGTGGATTTTATAACGTAGATTGCAATTCTTCTCACAGAAAAGAATAAAAATCAAATGTGCTTCTCTAATGAAGAATAAACAACTTTAGGTGGCTCGTCCTCTGATTAATATTACCAAAGCAAAAAATATCACGGAAATTCCAATAAATTGAAGTTATAATTACCAAGCACTTTGAATGGTGAGCGAAGATATTTTTCCCACCATTCTCTTACAGCCAAGGATACCTTCGTCAGCAAACATTGTGTGTGCAAACCTGGATGTGTGTTTGAAAATCTGGCATGGAAGAACGGTATTTAAACTCAACAAATTCCAAGCATTAAGAAGCTAGCTTTATAATTAGAAGTTGGATTGCTCATATAGTAAATTATTTCCATGACAAGGTGGGCTTAACATTCCTCACAGTATTGTTCCTCAGAGAGTTTGTAATTATGTTCTAACTTCTCATAACAAATCAATTTACAAGCTAGGAGAGTTATTATAAAATCTTATTAAATAGTATTCTCCTTTTGTTAAATGTCGATTGATATTCTATCTTTCCGCTCCTTTTCTGTTCACGCCTCCACTTGCTGATTGTTAAACTCACTTCATATGCATCATGGGTGAGAATTTCCTTATACCTGACGTGGCCTTAACTTAGGTACCATCCCAGCATTTGTCTGGCGGAGAAGTGGAGAAACGATGGAAACCCACTTCGAGCTGGGAATCGAACACCTCTCTATTCACTTAACCTCCCGAAGCTGAGTGGACTCCGTTCCAGCCCTTCAAATTTCATGGCAGAGCCGGGAGTTGAACCCGCGCCTCCTGGGGGAACGGGGGGTGGGTGTATTTAATCACACTAACCACTACACCACATAAGTGGACTTCATTATATCTATTTATTACAACATCCTTATAAGAATTTCTGGGACCTTTCAGAAAAGTCAAGACTTCGTAAAGGACACCTAAAGAGTACTAAATTAAAATTAAAAAGATATGAGTGGAACGCTCACTACTCAGAGTATTCAGGTACATCTGCCATGTATTATTCCACGCATGTACTTCAAGCGTGAAAGTTCACCCATTATAACTTTGCGAGGAGAGCGAAAGTTCTCTCTTCGAAAATTTACTGATGTGTTACAGCTTTATGGTCCGGCGTTAAGCTTTTATTAAACGCTCTAACGGTAGCAATTACATGGCGCAAGCTCTCGTATCTGCCGTACAATATTTTTGTGCAGTACATTTTAAAATACTGTGGAAAATACGTTTCTAACAACGTCGATGTGATGAAACTGTACAACTGGCAGTAAATATCTGTAATTGGTTCTAACCTATCATGGTTCGTCTGATACCGCGATCGCGACCGCACTTCCATACGCTGACGACATCACGCTAGCCGCCAAAAATTGTTCTTCATCACTTTTCCCTCACCCTGGCATAGTCGCATGTGCAATTCATGCAGTAAATGATTTCAAAGAAGTTCACAATTTATTGAACACATTCCTTAGTAAATTATTCTAAGTCCACCTCTGTGGTGTAGTGGTTAGTGTGATTAGCTACCACCCCCGTAGACCCGAGTTCGATTCCCGGTTCTGCCACGAAGTTTGAAAAGTGGTACAACGTAAACTGAGTAGAGGAGGTTTCGATTCCCACCTCAGCCATTCTCGAAGTGGTTTTCCACTTCTCCTCCAGGCAAATGCCGGGATGGTACCTTACTCAAAGCCACGGCCGCTTCCTTCCATTCATCCCATAAGCCCCCCCCCCCCCCGTAAAAGGCCCGTTTGCAGCCGGGTGAGTCCGGTCCCGCGGTGTAGGGGTAACACGTCCGCCTGTCACCCGGCGGCCCCGGGTTCGATTCCCGGCCGTTTAAGGGGTTTTACATTGTAATGATTTAATATCGCTGGCCTGGGGACTGGGTATTTGTGACGTCCATAATCCTCCGTTCCTCACACACAACATTCCACACTACCGCCATTCCAATTACACGCAGGTTCATACAAGATGGGGCCAGTAGTGGCAAAGTTCCACATGGGCGAGGCCCCGAACAAATATTATTAAAGGGTAAGACCACCTGGGATAGGAACTGGTCCTTCTCCTCAGGTGTATCCCCAACCCAAAAACTCAGGCTCCATAACACTGCCCTTGAGGTGGTGGAGGTGGGATCCCTCGCTGGGTCTGAGGGATGAACCAATCCCGGGGGAGGGTAAACTGACTAAGAAGGAGCAAATTATTCCAATCCCTTTTACCTCTTCCTACAAACGAGTATTTTGCCCCAGTTGATCCTATTGAATTCCAACTTTATCTTTCCTTCTTTTAGAAACTTCATTCAAGCAACGAAGAATATCTGTCCCTTTAAGAGAAGCTATCCTGTGGAACCATGTATTAGTTACTGTGATTTGATTTAACTAGCCATTGATTTTACAAGTAAAACTTGCTGGCTAACCCCACTTTCAGCAGCCATGAAGAATATTTTCCGCGGATTCCCATTTTCACACCAGACAAATGCTGAGGCTGTATCTTCATTAAAGCCACGGCCACTTTCCTTCCACTCTTAGGCCTTTCCTATCCCATCGTCGTCTGTATCGGTGCGACGTAAAGCAGATTGTAAAATGAAAAAATAATTCTTTCCGATTCGTGTTGAATACGAACTTCCAGCAGTATATTGGCAATTGGCCTCTTTTGTCTTTCTTTGTTTCTTAATCTGTTTGCCCTCCAGGGTTAATTTTTTGCTCGGACACAGTGAGGGGTCCCACCTCTACCGCCTCAGGGGCAGTGTCCTGGAGCGTGAGATTTTGGTTCGGGGATACAACTGGGATGGAGTACCAGTACCACCAATACCACACCTAGGGGGCATCAACTGCTATGTTGAATAGGAGCCTTGTGTAGGGAAGGGAGGCTTGGAATGGACAGGCAAGGAAGAAGGAGGGAAGCGGTCTTAGGTAACATCCCAGCATTTAACTGGAGGAGAAGTGGGAAAACACTGAAAACCACTTCGAGGATGACTGAGGTGGGAATCGTACCCAGGCCTCCGGGAGGGGGGGGGGGGTGTTGGCAGCTAATCACACTAATGTTTACACCACAGAATCTCTTTTCTCAGAAACATAAAGGTAGCGAGATGAAGTAGGATTATACTCACTGTGAGTTATGGCCCATGTACATCTTCAAAATGTACATCATGTGCAATCATGAGCTGTTAACGGCTGGACTTTAACCTGCCTTATCAATAAAAAGGTAATGACATTAGTTGCGTCAGATGTATGACCATTTCAGTCATTTCAGAAAACAATTATTCCCTAAGTGTAAGATCGTAAAACTTTTATGATTAATACTCTTAGACTATACGATAATTTAATCAGTAATAAATCGCTGCTCCATGGTTGACGTATCAAAACCCAAGGCAATGTTGGTCATGGTCATAATGGTGAAAATAATAATAGTAATATAAATGATTATTCAGAAATATCAAGTGCGAGAACAGTAATTGTTAAACTCCAGTAGCGAGTGGGTTAAATAACCATAATGCCAGTAGAGACTGGCGTAACAGAATTAGTGTATACTTAGAGCGGTCCTAACTTCGTTTGTAAGAAAACGACGATAAAACATGTTAATGACTAATTTTTCTTGCCAAAGGCATCCTTGATCGTCAGCAATTTTAATGTATTATTTTTATTTTATTTATTTATTTATTTATTTATTTATTTATTTATTTATTTATTTATTTATTTATTTATTTATTTATTTAATCCGTTAAGCCTTCAGGGTTAGTTTTTTCTCCGGACTCAGCGATGGCCCACCTCTAGCACCTCATGAGCGTTGTTCTGAATCTTGAGACATTTGCTCTGGAATACAACTAGGCAGAAGGACCAGTACCTCGCCCAGACAGACGGCTTCACCTGCTATGATGAACAGGGGTCTTGTGGGGGATGGGAAGGTTGTAAGGGATAGACAAGGAAGAGGGAAAGAAGTTGCCGTGGCCCTAAGTAAGGTACTATCCCAGCGTTTGGCTGGAGAAGAAGTGGGAAACCACGGAAAACCACTTCGAGGATGGCTGAGGGGGAATCGAACCCCCGAACAGATTAGTAGGGTAGCTCGACTCGTTGCTTCCAAGTTTTCTCAGCCCAAAGTATGAAACATTTTCTTTGTAGTGAGACATAAAACCTGTATTATTATTATTATTATTATTATTATTATTATTATTATTATTATTATTATTATTATTGTTATTATTATAAAAATAATATTAATAATTAATAATTATTAATAATAATAATAATAATATACCGAGCGAATTGGCCGCGAGGTTAGTGTCGTGAGGCTGTGAGCATGCATTCGGAAGATAATGGGTTCGAATCTTACCGTTGGCAGTCCCGAAGATGGATTTCCGCGTTTTCTCATGTTCACACTAGGCAAGTGATAGAGCTGTGCCGTAACTTAACTAAGGCCACGACCGCTACCTTCCCAATCCCAGCCTTTTTCCTCATCTCTGTCGCCGAAAACCTTCGATAAGCTAGTGCGGCGTTAAACAATTTGGAAAAAAAAATTGTTTTTGTTGTTATCGTTTTTTCTAGTGCTGTTTGTATTATTGCTGGATGTGGTATTCCATTGCAATCGACACCGGGTTTTCACTGAGGCGACCAAGATTACTAATTCGGCCATAGGCAACATATGGGTTTCTTTAAATTAATTTTTCGTTCCTGCGGTTCAGATCCCAGGTAGAAGTGGAGGTCCCGCGGTTACATTCACTGTAGCAGCATTCACGTAAATATACTAACTCGATTGTTATTTTAATAATAATAATAATAATAATAATAATAATAATAATAATAATAATAATAATAATCGCAGTCATCAAGAAATGTGCTGAGAAAGTTGGGCTACAAATTTCATAAGAAGACTACGTTAAATTGTAGTCTACTAGATTCAACATTCAGGAACTAAACACAAAATATGGGCAGATTAAACGGGTTCCACACTTCAAAACAGCCAAGGGCCGTAGCCGGATCCCGTGAGATCTCTGAAGTTAAGCAACATTGGGCGTGGTCAAGATTAGGATGAGTTGCCACGCGCTGTTGGCGGTGGTAAGGGAATGGAGAAGCGGAAACGAACTGGCCACTCTACCGTACGTAAACTCCGCCTCAAGCACACCTCTGCGGAGGTTCGGACCTACCTTCGGTCAGAATATACCCTTACACTTACACTTAAAAATATATTGGTGAAATTGTAGAACCAAAGGGTTAGAAAAGAAAGCACAGAAGTTCGCCTACTGAAACTTAAGAGAGCGTACTGGAGACCATGCACGTCTACAAACGCGAAGTTCTATACGCGAGCGAAAAGCTGGTACTCAATAGCAAAGTCACCTCCGTACAGGCCATGAAGGCCCTTGGAGGAGTGAGAGGTAAAGTTTTCCACCATGAAGACCCTTGGAGGAGTGAAAGGTAAAGGTTTCCACCATTGTTAACCTCGGCACGTGATGGGATAGAGTGGTTAGCTCTACGCCCGCCTTTGCCCCCAGGAATTAACATGGTACTCATTTTTGGTGTAAGCTGAGTGAACCTTAGGGCCATATGTACCTCCCGAAGTGGAAATCTCGTTTCTTAAATTTTACGACTTCCTGACGTGGATTCGAACCCACGTCTTTCCGGTCGAACCGAGCACGCCTTTACCGCCTCGGCCAGGCAGCCCCTCCGTTACTCAATAGAACATTTTGAGAGAAGAACGATAAGTCATAAGCAAAGTTCTTGGTCCAGAAAAACTGAAGACGGATAAAGACTGAAATTCCGTAAAGCATCAGAGAACATGTCGAACCTGGCAGCAGATATTAGAAAACGAAGATTGAAATTTTGTGGACAGACTCCCAACAAGGCTCTCACGCAAGAACATGTCATACTGCAGAAAACTGAAGAGTCTACCATGGATCCAACAAGTCAAAAAGGATATGTAGGGAGCCCAGATAGATATATCAGAAATATTTGTCAGAAATCTGTTCTTTCGTTCGTTCGTAATCTCTTTACCCTCCAGGGTCAGTTTTTCCCTCGGACTCAGCGAGGGATCCCACCTCTACCGCCTCAAGGGCAATGTCCTGGAGATTCAGACTTTGGGTCGGGGATACAACCGCGGAGAATGTCCAGTACCTCGCCCAGACAACCTCACCTGCTATGTTGAACAGGGGCTTTTTGAAGGGAATGGGAAGATTGGGTGGGACAGGCAAGGAAGTGAGAAGGAAGCGGCCGTGGCCTTAAGTTATGTACCATCCCGGCATTTGCCTGGAGGAGAAGTGGGAAACCACGGGAAACCACTTCCAGGATGGCTGAGGTGGGAATCGAACCCACCTCTACTCAGATGACCTCCCGAAGCTGAGTGGACCCCGTTCCAGTCCTCGTACCACTTTTCAAATGTCGTGGCAGAGCCGGGAATCGAACCCGGATCTCCAGGGGTGGCAGCAAATCACGCTAACCACTACACCACAGAGGCGGACAATCTGTTCTTTTACACTGACAATTACACCATACGACTTTCCGACGTGTTGTGCGAATGAGCGCCATCTAGCGCGGTTTTTCTCGTTTGCCTATATCAAATTCAGACGTAGTTTCCTACAACGAAAATTTTTAAATTGTTCAATATCAAATGTTAATATAGATGTGCTAGCTGAAGCAATTATTTTACTTTTTCAATCGTTCCATTTCCTTGTAAATTAAAATGAACGAATTCAATAAAACTTGCAATTGATGCGAACTATTTATAGAGCATAACGCCCACCTAAACGTAAGGTTAAATAATAGGCTTTGAGTGACATGTCTTCGTGACGTGTGGTGTAACTAAAGCGATAAGACGTATTACTGTCAGGGTTAAAAAAGTAAGCAGTTGGATAGTACAGCAAGAGAATGAAGTCCCAAGGAGACCAGGAACCAAGTAGACTGAAGAAAGGAGGTGAACCCACGGACAAAGAATGAATGCCGTATGGAAGACCAGAAAGGCGAATCACAAAAGCACTGCGTGATCCAACGGGTCCATATGCAAATAATAATAATAATAATAATAATAATAATAATAATAATAATAATAATAATAATAATAATAATAATAATAATAATAATAATAATAATAATAATAATAATAATAATAATAATAATAATTTGAGGTAGAAGAAGTAGAATGTGTTTAACGCCCCTGTAATCCCTATTATATATTTTATGAAAGTGCCGGGCAGAGTAGCTCAGTCTGCTGGCAGTCTGAATTCAAGTTCGTGCGTTAAATTCCTACTCAATCCGGTGTAATTTTTTCAAGAACTTCATCCTAGTGAAGGTACATATTCTGGCACGCAAAATTTCTTTGGAATCAAAATTTCGACACCTCGGCATCATCAAAATGCATAAGGAAAAGAAAAGTTAGTTGAACCAATAACATTTCATTATTAGATTTTAAAAGACGCAGAAGTGCGTAAAGTATACTGATAAATGTTTTTTTTTTTTTTTTTTTTTTTTTAGTTTCAATATAATTATTGACGCAAGTTTCTTTCATGCGGGAACTTATACATATCAACACACTGTCCCGCTGTTCCACCCCACAAAGTTTTGCTTAGAAAGTGGGTGGTTCATTTAATTACGCTACCGGTGTATAGCCGGTATATAATCATAGAGACCGGATGAGTTGGCCGTGCGGTTAGGGGTGAGCAGCAGTGATACTGCATCCGGGAGATAGTGGGTTCGAACCCGACTGTTGACAGTTCTGAAGATGGTTTTCCGTAGTTTCCCATTTTCACACCGGACAAATGCTGGGGCTATACCTTAATTAAGACCAGGGCCACTTCCTTCCCATGCCTAGGCCTTTCCTATCCCATCGTCGCCATAAAAGCGATCTGTGTCGGTGCGACGTAAGGCAACTAGTAAAAAAAAAAAAAAAAAAATCCACAGTTTAAGCTCCTCAGGCAAGCAACTCAATGTTGAAAACGTCCTAGGAATGTGAGCTACGAACTTAAGGGAAATAGAATATAATAAAGTATGAGAATATATTCTTTATTTATTCCTAACAATTACCATTCTTTTCTTAATCATCGTTATCCGGTCTATTAGATTAGCAGTTTGTCTTTTTCTACCACTACGAGCGCTAATATGAGTCAATTCATTGTTTCACTTAAGCACCACTACGAGCGCTAATATGAGTGAATTCATTGTTTCACTTAAGCACCACTACGAGCGCTAATGTGAGTTAATGCAGAGTTTCACCTAAGCCCTTATAACCACATTCGGTGTGAACATTTTTCAAAAATCAAAAAATGCCTGAGGGTATTGAAGCAAGGAACACATAACAGAAAGAATTATGTAAATAAGTTAATTTGGATAAGATTTCAATTTTTCCGCAACTGCATTTAGGCCGGAAGTGATTTTCGATTTTTTTTTTAAAGTTTCATGGAGCTATCCGAGACTCAAAATTTGAAATATTTCCGGACCCTTTAGCCCTTAAACTTTGGGCACTATTGAGGAAATTGTTTGATTTTACGTTCGCACCCCTACTTTGTCTTCTAAGAAATGCTTTTAACATTAAAAATATAATTATAGAAAGGAAATGGGTCAGTTACTAGGTGAAGTGACTCTGCCACAGACCAGATAGCATGGATAACCGACATAAAGTGCCATAACTATGTTTTTTTTTGCAAGTTGCTTTACGTCGCACGGATGCAGATAGGTATTATAGCGCCGAAGGGATAGGAGAGGGCTAGGAATGGGGAGGAAGTAGCCGTGGCCTTAATTAAGTTACAAAACCAAACCCCATGGCACTACAGCCCTTGAAGGGCCTTGGCCTACCAACCGACCGCTGCTCAGCCCGAAGGCCTGCAGATTACGAGGTGTCGTGTGGTCAGCACGACGAATCCTCTCGGCTGTTATTCTTGGCTTTCTAGATCGGGGCCGCTATCTCACCGTCAGATCGCTCCTCAATTCTAATCACGTAGGCTGAGTGGACCTCGAACCAGCCCTCAAGTCAGGTATAAATCCCTGACCTGGCCGGGAATCGAACCCGCGGCCTCCAGGTATGAGGCAGGCACGCTACCCCTACACCACGGGGCCGGCCTTAATTAAGTTATAGCCCCAGAAATTGCCTAGTGTGTACACGGGAAACCGCGGAAAATCATCTTCAGGGCTGCCAACAGGGGGGTTCGAACCTACCATCTCCAAAATGCTAGATCACAGCTGCGCACTTCTAACCGATCGGCCAACTCGTTTGGTCGTTGTTTTGTTTTGTTGTTGTTGTGGTGGTGGTTGTTGTTACTCCACTTAATGAAATTGGCAATCTTGGTCCTCCACCCAGTGTACTTATTGAGTTTGGTGTGGTTGTTGTCGTGTCTCTACCAACTCACTCGGTGCCATGACCACTACCTGCTCGACATTCGTCGAGGTCAGTGAGTTGTGCAGGCCTTCCGTGCTTACAACCTTAAGAAACAAGTCTGGAGACTTTTAGAACTTAATTGCGAAGTAAACAAGTCGAAAAAAAAGGAAACATCAGCGAGGTAATTACGTAACAGGTTTGAGTTCAAACCTTGAAGAAAATGCTGTTCTCAGCCATTACAAGTCTCCTCTTACATCCTCATCAGGACTGGCTGAATTTATTGTCTTTTCTTTTGATTTTCATAACAACTTATATTATGCATCTCTTTGCATGCAACACTGTCTTCATATAAGGCAATTACTTTCTCAGCACGTATGCGTGGAAGAGTGGAATGAAGTCCAGCAGCAATGGTGGTGAGAATGCCCTGCCAACAATTACGCGCCAAAATGGTCTCAATATACCGTTTATTAGGGTATCTCTGCAACAATAGCTGGAAATTGATTTGGTTATAATTTTAAAATGTTTTCAGACTGTGCCGGCCCCGTGGTGTAGGGGTAGCGTGCCTGCCTCTTACCCGGAGGCCCCGGGTTCGATTCCCGGCCAGGTCAGGGATTTTTACCTGGACCTGAGGCCTGGTTTGAGGTCCATTCAGCCTACGAGATTACAATTGAGGAGCTATCTGACGGTGTGATAGCGGCCCAGGTCTCAAAGCCAAGAATAACGGCCGAGAGGATTCGTCGTGTTGACCACACGACACCTCGTAATCTGCAGGCCTTCGGGCTGAGCAGCGGTCGGTTGGTAGGCTAAGGCCCTTCAAGGGCTGTAGTGCCATGTGGATTTGGGTTTTCAGACTGTACCGCGACGTTAATGTCGCTTAAATCTTGACTGAGAATAACCTTCGATTGCCACCCAAACAAAACTAAGCTAAAATCCGACTTTCTTTACTAGAGTAAAAGAAATTTGTCCGTCTCTGTGGTGTAGTGGTTAGTGTATTTAACTGCCAAACCCTGAGGCCCGGGTTCGATTTCCGGCTCTGCCGCGAAATTTGAAAAGTTGTACGAGGGTTGGAACGGGGTCCACTCAGCCTCGGAAGGTCAACTGAGTAGAGGTGGTCCGATTCCCACCACAGCCATCCTAGAAGTAGTTTTGCGTTGTTTCTCACTTTTCCTCCAGGCAAATGTCGGTATGGTACCTGACTTAAGGCTAGGGCCACTCTCTTCCTCTTCCTTGTCTATCCCTTCGAAACTTCCCATCCCTCTACAATCTCCCTGTTCAGCATAGCAGGTGAGACCACCTTGACGAGGTACTGGTCGTCCTCCCCAGTTGTATCCCCGACCCAAAATCTCACGCTCTAGGACACTGCCCTTGAGGCGGTAGAGACGCGATCCCTCATTGAGTCCGGGGAAAGAACCAACCCTCAATCAATCAATCAATCAATCAATCAATCAATCAATCAATCAATCAATCAATCAATCAATCAATCAATCAATCAATCAATCAATCAATCAATCAATCAATCAATCAATACTGATCTGCATTTAGGGCAGTCGCCCAGGTGGCAGATTCCCTATCTGTTGCTTTCCTAGCCTTTTCCTAAATGATTTCAAAGAAATTGGAAATTTATTGAACATCACCCTTGGTAACAAAAGTATAAGCAACAATAAGCAAATTGGATGAATGAGAGTAAACGGGTTAAGAAAGAAAGAAAGAAAGAAAGAAAGAAAGAAAGAAAGAAAGAAAGAAAAGGGAAAGAAACTACATTCACCACAATACTGAAACGAAATATTTTTAGCATTTATCAAATTTATAAGCATGACATATTTCATAATATCTCTAACTCATATTGGATTGGTTTAAACTCAGACTTCCGTCATATATCATATAATTTTTGCGCAATCTATATAAATAAAATTGTTTCTGTTTGTCTGTTTGTCTGTCTGTTTGTCTGTTCCACCATCACGTCGAAACGGCTGGATAGATCTCAACCAAACTTCATATTTAGAGTATACTGACCCCGGGGAAGGTTTCGATATGCATATCATTTTAAAATCTTTGAAAAGACGGGGGTTTTATTGGAAAAACGGTTTTCCTCCATTTTCTCTTTTACTATTATAGGCAAAATATCGAATTTGTCGTATAAGGACGAGACAAAGCTCAATTTAATCCTCTTGACGCAAAGAACAAAACTCGGTAAGCCCTACGGGCCCGAAAACCATGTTTTAAGGCCCTAAAACCAACCGTTACGGAGATATTGGCACCACACTACCCCTGCTCTAGGAATCGGATAAAGAAATGAACTGCCGTAACCATGGCAACGTCAGCTCCAGGATTCTAGAGCAGTGAGATTATGCATGTACGTTTGGGCATAGCTGTCAACCAAAATAGGTACAAATAAGACTTAATATCTGGGAAAAAAATATACTGTTGTGTAAGGCACTCATAGGACTCCTTTGGGCGGGGATGGAAAGGGGGTGAAGAACGAGTGTAAAAATCTTACTATATATAGAAATGGAAGTGTGTGTGTAAATGACACATCTCCAACTAAACCACTGGAGCAATTTCAACCAAACTTGGTACACGAATCACTTACTATCGGGAGACGATCACTGTGGGGGGTAAGCCATCCCTAGCGCCCTTAAGGGAGAGGGTCAGGGGGGTGGTAGTTACAATAATAATCGAGAATAGTGTCGAATTCATAGTTTTCGGGGTCGCTGAGTTGAAAAGTGATACTCTAGAATTTTTTTAAAATCCAGCCCCCTTTTAGGTTGGGAGCAAAGGGTGGGGGGGGGGTGGGGTGAGATATAGAAATAATTAAAAACAGTTTCGAATCCATAGATTTCAGGGTCTCTGAGATGAATAGTATTACTCCGGATTTTTTGCAAATCCAAGTGGGGAGCGAAGGGGGTGAGATATAAAATTAATCGAAAAACTACATATAAAAATATTATCTTCTTCTTCTTACTATATATAAAAATTGATGTATGTGTGTGCGTGGGTGTGTGGGTGTGGGTGTGTATATGACACATCTCCTCCTAAACCACTGGAGCAATTTCACCAAACGTGGTACACTTATCAATTAGTATCAGGAGACAAACCGCGTGAGGGTAAGACACCCCTAGCACCCTTTTGGCAGGGGGCGAGGGGAGTGGTATAAAAATAATCTTATAAATAAAGTTGTTCGTTTCTGTTTGTCTGTTTGTTTGTTTGTTTGTTTGTTTGTTTGTTTGTTTGTTTGGCTTAAGTGCGGCCAATATCCAGTGTTCGGGAGATAGTAGGTTCGAACCCCACTGTCGGCAGCTCTGAAAATGGTTTTCCGTGGTTTCCCATTTTCACACCAGGCAAATGCTGGGGCTGTACCTTAATTAAGGCCACGGCCGATTCCTTCCAACTCCTATCCCTTCCCTGTCCCATCGTCGCCATAAGACCTATCTGTGTCGGTGCGACGTAAAGCAACTAGCAAAATAAAAAGAATAAAAATGTTTGTTTGTTCCACCATCACGTCGAAAGGGCTGGATAGATCTCAACCAAACTTCATATTTAGAGTATACTCACCCCGGGGAAGGTTTCGATATGCATATCATTTTAAAATCTTTGAAAAGACGGGGGTCTATAGGAAAACCACAACGGTCTTCCTCCATTTTCTCTTATACTATTGATTTTCTGCAAACTCTGTGGACCGTATGTGAAAGGTCTCTTCATCACAAACAACTTTCGTTGTGTTCATAATTTACCTTACTCTTCAAATGACGGAGAAATTTACTATTTTCTGCCGATACCATGCTCGGCATTGAGGGACCGACAGAGCGATAACGAATATATGGGTTACCATGGCAACGTCTCTGACTGCTTGCCAGCAGGGAAGTAACGTATTGTCATTTTCCTCATCATTCCTTTAAATTCGTGGTTGTTCCTTGGGTAGAAAGCAAGAGAGTCGTCAATCGGCCATTCTGCGGGATATTGGCGGAATATCATTGGAGGTTATAACCGTCCTCGAATAGCATAAGTAATAACACAAATATTCATCTTCTTATCTGATTACCTAAGAATCCCTGCGCCTAAATTTCTCTCCGATTACCGCTTTCTTATATCCATAACTCACTCCGGCATAATTTATTGAGGAGCATTTGATTTTCCAATACATTCACTTGGTATTTATATATTTGTCGTCATCCGGATGTCCTCTGTTATAATCTATTTTCTATTAATTTCAACTTACTAAACTGTATTACTTTCTTCCTTAATTACCACGTATGTATGCGAGTGCTAATCCCGAATGCTGTACACTCTTTCCTTTGAGGAAATATTCTAAGCTATGCAAATGTATAACTTCTGGCCCAGGAAAATTCCGAAATATGGATGCAATTTTAACGGCGGTGCAGACCTTCGTTTCGGGGTAATTGGTGGCTAATCAGTAAGTCGTATCAAAAGTCACAAAGCAAATTGCGTTTCATTTTGGAGAGATCTACAACTTTTGTCCTGTGACTTTTCGTCGTATTTCTATCCCTAATACATTAAACACAAGTTGATTTTGTACTTTTACACGTATATGTTATCATTTGGCACACTTATAGGAAAGGTAGAATCATGACATTCGGCACGCACATTGACATGACCATTGGCAATGTTATAGCCAAATTTTATGAGTCTAGCTGTCACATGAGAATCAAAAATATAAAGTAGCATTCAAAAACTGTACAAGATTTCACCCCATTCAATGACTCTAACTCAATCTAACCCATAAATAAAGGAGATACGAGAAGATGTCATAGGACCAACCATGTAGAGCACTGAAAGGGGCGTCTGATGGTGAAGTCCGTTTGTAGATACGTCGTACAGTTGCAAAGCAGTAACTATCGAAATAAAGGTCTACACTTCTAGAGTATGTCTGTACATTGACAATTTTGGCGAAATTTCCGTACAGTTATCCGTTTCAGGTGTAATAATGACCATCTGCATATATTCTGTTTTGGTGTCTGTCTGTTTGTTTGTTTGTCTGTTTGTCTAAAACTTGGAAACTACTGGATATATTTCCACCAGACTTGATATTTAGAATCCATCTGTCCTTTGGTAGGTTTTAGGGCAAGTATTGTTTCTGAATCCCTGAATTGACTGGGGGATTATACGAAACCGAAACCGTCATTTTGCAACCAAACTTAATGTAAATTTAGCTGCCGTAATGGAAATTCATTTCTAGGCCTTTTTCCTCATGTGCATCATTTCAATACGAGGATTAATAAGGGAGATATCATTAACGGACCGTTTTCCGGTACAAGTCCCACCGGACTTAACTCAAGAGCGGGTGCGTGTAAAGCGTATGTTTTACAACTTGAAAACTACTGAAGATATTTGAGTCAAACTTTATATTAACATCCACCTGTCCAACGGTAGGTGTTAATCGTCAATAACATTTCATGTTCCCGGAATGGACTGGCGGTTTATAGGGAACCGAAATGGTGATTTTACTCTTCCAGAATATATACAGTACAAGACCAACCTGACTGGAAATCGACCAAACATGATGGAATTCCATCTCTAAAACTTTTTTTCATGTGCATTTTTTCGACAGGAGGATTAATAAGGGAGATATCATAAACGGTCCGTTTTTCCGGTTAAGTCCAGCGGATATAGCCCAAAGGTGTTGTACGTGGAGCAGGTTCCTTATTTATCTATGTAAATAAAATCGTAACTACTGTGTGCCTGTACATAGACTATTTTGTCGAAATTTTCGTACAGCTACACGCTTAAGGGGTAATAATGATCATCTGCATATTTTTTGGTTTAGTATCTTGAAAGTTCTACTTTTTACACTTCTCACTGAAAACCCAGATTGCGGCATAATCTGCCAGTCGAGAAAGAAAACTGAAATTTGGCAAAATTTTACGACTTAGCCTGTAACGGGCGGAAAACTTCCAAGAGCTTTAAATTTTTCCCTTTCTATCCCGAAGAATATCGAAATATGGAGGCAATTTTAATGATGGTGCAGACCTTCGGGAAGTATCATCACATAACGGATGGCACAATCCCCGTTCAATTTGGAGTGATCTACAACCTTGGTCGTACGACTTTTTGTCGTATTTATATCCATTTTACGTTTGACTTTTCTCTATTTCTCGATCTTAAGTAAAGTAGTACTTTTCACATAATTCATACCTTCCATCACTTAGAGGAAAGATAGAATCATCATACTCTACACGAAAATTGGTCCACCCAGTAGCCATATGTGAGCCAAATGCTATGTATGTAGCTGTCACTTAATTATCCGAAAAGCAATGCAATGTGAGATAATCTTACACAAATTTTACCCAAGTTTCTAACTCAATCTGACCCATGAATAGATGAGATATCATATGACCAGCAATTTAGGCCGCTAAATCCGGCGTCTTATGGTACAATCTTTTCTCGATATGATGTACCGTTTAGAAGCAGTTAATCTGTAAATGAAGGTCTGCAATATTGTAAACAAGCACATACTTTCGTATGTCGAACTATATATATTCACTGATGTCGATTTTGTAGCGATCGAGAAAGGGTGTGTCTGCTATTGTAATCAGTACTCCGCACACCGACTATGACTGGCAGTAGGAATGGAGTCCTTCTCCAATTCCTGTGTAACTGGCATTAATGAGGCAGGCCTACCATTGTAATGAATAATTCACTTCTCGATTTGACTTTCAGAAGGCAAGGGAGCATGCAGCATACAGTCTTTGGCTGTAGGCAAGCGTTCCCGCAGTTATAAACAGATGTACCCATCTAAAATGTGACTGGCATTAGGCATACTGGCCTGCTATTTTGATGGAAACTCATCAACTTGGTGTGACTGGCAGGAAGCTGGCTGGCAGTTGGAAAAGGGGCCTATCATTATAATGATAACTGCACAACTCAATTTTGACTGGTTGTAGGGAAGTTTCCTGCCATTATAATAAAAACTCTTCAATTTGTAATATGTCTGGAGGTAGGAAAGGGGGCCTGCAATTGTAACGGAAACTCCCCAAATAGATTGTGACCGCGCAGTAGGCAATGGGGCCTGCAATTATAATGTAAACTTCCCAACTCGATTGTGAATCGCAGTAGGGAAGTGAGCCTGTCGTTATCATCACAAATCCGTAACAAGCACTTTACACTGGAAACAACGTATGGGGACCTCTGCATATTGTTTCTCGGATGACGCTAAGAGACATGCTATTTTAAAACAATCTTATTTACTGCATGTACAGTATTTACTTCAATATTCGTATACAATGCAGAATACCGTAGCGAAGCACGGGTACATTTGCTAGTCTATCTATATAAATAAAATTGTTTCTGTTTGTCTGTTTGTCTGTCTGTTTGTCTGTTCCACCATCACGTCGAAACGGCTGGATAGATCTCAACCAAACTTCATATTTAGAGTATACTGACCCCGGGGAAGGTTTCGATATGCATATCATTTTAAAATCTTTGAAAAGACGGGGGTTTTATAGGAAAAACGGTTTTCCTCCATTTTCTCTTATACTATTATAGGCAAAATATCGAATTTGTCGTATAAGGACGAGACAAAGCTCAATTTAATCCTCTTGACGCAAAGAACAAAACTCGGTAAGCCCTACGGGCCCGAAAACCATGTTTTAAGGCCCTAAAACCAACCGTTACGGAGATATTGGCACCACACTACCCCTGCTCTAGGAATCGGATAAAGAAATGAACTGCCGTAACCATGGCAACGTCAGCTCCAGGATTCTAGAGCAGTGAGATTATGCATGTACGTTTGGGCATAGCTGTCAACCAAAATAGGTACAAATAAGACTTAATATCTGGGAAAAAAATATACTGTTGTGTAAGGGACTCATAGGACTCCTTTGGGCGGGGATGGAAAGGGGGTGAAGAACGAGTGTAAAAATCTATATAAATAAAATTGTTTCTGTTTGTCTGTCTGTTTGTCTGTTCCACCATCACGTCGAAACGGCTGGATAGATCTCAACCAAACTTCATATTTAGGGTATACTCATCCCGGAGAAGGTTTTGATATGCATATCATTTTAAAATCCTTGAATAGACAGGGGGTTTATAGGAAAACCAGAATGGTTTTTCCACCATCACGTCGAAACGGCTGGATAGATCTCAACCAAACTTCATATTTAGAGGATACTCATCGCGGGGAAGTTTTCCATATGCATATCATTTTAAAATATTTGAATATATGGTGGGTTTATAGGAAAATCAGAATGGTTTTTCCACCATCACGTCGAAACGGCTGGATGGATCTCAACCAAACATTGTATTTAGAGTATACTAATCCCGGGGAAGGTTTAGATATGCATATCATTTTAAAATCCTTGAATAGACGGGGGTTTATAGGAAAACCAGAGTGGTTTTCCCACCATCACGTCGAAACGGCTGGATAGATCTCAGCCAAACTTCATATTTAGAGTATACTCATCCCAGGAAAGGTTCCGATATGCATATAATTTTAAAATCTTTGAATAGACGGGGTGTTTATAGGAAAACCACAGTGGTTTTCCTCTATTTTCTCTTATACTATTGATTTTCTGTAAACTTCGTTTACCGTACGTGAAACGTCTCTTCATTATAAACAACTTTCGTTATGTTCATAATTTACCTTACTCTTCACATGACGGAGAAATTTACAATTTTCTGCTGGTATCATGCTCTGCATTTAGTGACCGACAGACCGACAACGAACCTACAGGTTACCATGGCAACGTCTCTGACTGCATGCCAGTAGGGAAGTAACGTATTGCCATTTTCCTCATCATGCTTTTAAATTCGTGGTTGTTCCTTGGGTAGATGGCAAGAGAGGCATCAATCGGCTCATCTGCGGGATATTGGCGGAATATCGTTGGAGGTTATAACCGCCCTCGAATAGATTAAGTAATAACACCATTAGTCATCTTCATATTTGTTTACCTAAGAATCACTGAACCTAAATTTCTCCTCTGTTAGCGCTTTATTATATCCATAACTCACGGCATTTATTTATTTGTCGTTATCCGGCTGTCCTCAGTTATAATCCATTTTCTATTAGTTTCAACATTCTTAACTGTATTATTTTCTTCCTTAATTACGCCGTATGTACGTGAATGCTAGAAACTACTGGATGCATTTCCACCAAGATTCGTATTTAGAATACACCTGTCCTTGATAGGTTTCAGGGCAAATATTGTTTCTAAATCCCTGAACTAACTGGGGGTTTATACGAAACCGAAACAGTGATTTTGCACTTCCAAAAAATATACACAACAAAAGTTTATGGAAGTCTACCTACCTTGGTAGAAATTAATGTCTAAATCTTTTTTTCTCATGTGCATCATTTCGATACGAGGATCAATAAGGGAGATATCATTAAAGGACCGTTTTTCTGTACAAGTCCCATCGGACTTAACTCACGAGCGGGTGCGTGTAAAGCGTATTCCTTACAACTTGAAAACTACTGAAGACATTCGAAACAAAATTTATATTTAGCATCCACCTGTCCAAAGGTAGGTTTTAAACGTAAATAACATTTCATGTTCCGGAATGGACTGGCGGTTTATAAGGAACCGAAATGGTGATTTTACTCTTCCACAATATATACAGAACAAGACCAACCTGACTGGAAATCGACCAAACCTGATGGAATTCCACCTCTAAACCTTTTTTTTCATGTGCATTTTTTCGTCAGGAGGATTAATAAGGGAGATATCATGAATGGTCACTTTTGCAGGTTAAGTCCAGCGGACATAGCCCAAAAGGTGTTTTACATGGAGCAGATTCCTTATCTATATAAATCAAATCGTAACGACTGTGTACCTCTACACTGACTATTTTGGCGAAATTTTCGTACAGCTTTCCGTTTAAGGGGTAATAATAACAATCTCCATAATTTTTGATTTCCTGAAAGTCCTAATTTTTACCCGCCTCGCCCAAAATCCACATTGTGGCATAATCTGCCAGAAGAATAAGAAGATAATTGAAATTTGACAAAATTATACGTTTTAGCCTGTAACGAATGAAAAATCCTATATCATTAAATTTTTCATTTTTTATCCCCGAAGAATATCGAAATATGCAGGCAATTTTAATGATGGTGCAGACCTTCGGAAATTCCTATCACGTAACGGATTGCACAATCTCCGTTCAATTTGGAATGATCTACAACCTTGGTCTTATGACTTTATGCCGTATCTGTATCCCTTTTACGTTTGATTTTTCTCTATTAATCGATGTTAAGTCAATTTGGAATTTTCACATGCATTATTCACACTTTCAATTACTTATATGAAATACAGAATCATCAAACTCTTCACGAAAATTGGCCCACTCAGTAGCCATATGTGAGCCAAATGCTACGTATGTAGCTGTCACATTATTATCCGAAAAGTAATGTAATGTGAGATGATCTTACAAAACCTTTACCCTGTTCCACGTTTCTAAATCTGACCCAAGAATAGATGACATATCATTGGACCAGCCATTTAGGCCACTAAATCCGGCGTGTCTTATGGTATAATCCTTTGTCGATATGACGTACGTTTAGTAGCAGTTAATCTGTAAATGAAGGTCTTCAATATTGTAAACACGCATATACTTTCGTATGTCGATCTATATATATATTCACTGATGTCGATTTAGCGATCGAGAAAGGGTCGGTCTGCTATTGTAATCAGTACTCCCCACACCGACTTTGACTGGCAGTAGGAAAGGGTTCCTTCTCCAACTCCTGTGTAACTGTCATTAGTAAGGAAGGCCTACAATTGTAATGAATAGTTCCCTTCTCGATTTGACTTGCAGAAGGTAAGTGAGCATGCAGTTTTGTTTAAAACTCCCCTACCCGATTGTGTTTGGTAGTAGGCAAGGGTGCCCGCCATTATAAAGAAATGTACTCATCTAAAATGTGACTGGCATTAGGCATAGTGGCCTGCTATTTTGATGGAAACTCACCAACTTGGTGTGACTGGCAGTACGCTGGCTGGCAGTAGGAAAAGGGGCCTGTCATTATAATGATAACTGCACAACTCAATTTCGAGTGATAGTAGGGTAATTGCCTGCTATTATAATAAAAACTGTAATCTCTCTGGAGGTAGGAAAGGGGGGCTGCCATTTTAACGAAAACTCCCCAAATCGATTCTGTCCGCATAGTAGGCAATGGGGCCTGCAATTATAATGTAAACTTCCCAACCTGATTGTGAATGCCAGTAGGCAAGTGAGCCTGCCGTTATATCACAAATCCGTAACAAACACTTTACATTGGAAACGTACGGGGACCTCCCCATGCTCTTTCTCGGATAACGCTAAGAGACATGCAATTTTAAAACTATCTTATTTACTGCATGTACACTATTTACTTCGATATTCGAATACAATGTAGAATACCGTAGCGAAGCACGGGTACATTCGCTAGTAATTCCATAAAAATGCAGTAATTATATCTCTCATGTCTCACCAACCGCACTGGCAGTGTTAGTTGGTGGGTTGTCCATATGCTTCTGTTCCCACGACAGTGAAGTCGACGCCGTGACTTGGAAGTTAGGTGGTGCATCAGTTCGGGTGTGTGAACGTAGAGTAGACTCACAAGGAACATTCCCGAAGTGCGTGATTGTAAAAAGTCAAATACAAAGGAATGTTCAGCTGCAATCAGCGCCTATTGTGCCAATTTTAGCTGCCCATAGCAAAGCAAAGTCACCTCCGTACAGGCAATGAAGGCCCTTGGAGGAG
The DNA here is from genome assembly GCF_040414725.1 of Anabrus simplex. Lineage (NCBI taxonomy): Eukaryota > Metazoa > Arthropoda > Insecta > Orthoptera > Tettigoniidae > Anabrus > Anabrus simplex. The sequence goes on along the minus strand of NC_090265.1, from coordinate 74,909,780 downwards.
TGGAGGGTCATATGCACCTCCGGAAGTGGAAATCTCGTTTCTTAAATTTTACGACTTCCTGACGGGGATTCGAACCCACGTCTTTCCGGGCGAACAGAGCACGAGCTGCCCATAGCGGTAATTACATACATTTATGAGCCTAGAGTTGGCTTCCACAGCGTAAAAGTTAGTCCTATTAGTTGCTAACCTCGGTGGTTGGGGTTCGACTACTGGCACTTCCAGAGATGTGGTTAAAATGGTCGAAGTACCGTATTTTACCTCCGTTGGGGGTCTACCTGAGAAGAGCTGCACCACCTCGGGGCGCGACACGTGTTTACTTACCTATGAGCCTAGACAAATATCGGTATAATATAATCGACTATAAATAATTATTATTCTACTTATTTTAGATGTCCTTGTATATACTTAGACGCGTCTGTGTGTCTTGACGCAGAAATCTATCAAGCAAAAGTATAAGCGACAATAAGCAAATTGGATGAATGATGCATTTGTGCAGTGTCCCAGGCAACATTTTCAGGAGCATCAAAGAGATCACGTTCAACTGGATATGTAGCTTTCTTCCAAGCATGCTTTAATGAATATGGGAGGACTAACTGATTATGGATAGGCACATAAAGGTTGATGGATAGTTTTTGTCAATTTAAAGTCACGCAGGAAAAGAGTTGGCGAACTTATTCCATTGACGAAAAGTTTACATACACATATAAAGGTGCTTCAAGGAAAAATGGTGACCAGTTTCAATATGGAAAAATCAGATGATCACAAATATGTCTGTCAGTCAGCCTGCTCGGTTGCTAGGTAACATTGTCTGGCCATCCATCTGTACTTTACGTCACAGCCTGCACGGTTGCTAGGTAACACTTCCTTCTCACAATTTGTTACATGGCACTATTACTTTACACACATTTTTGGGTGGCCCCCAGTTCTAAGGCATGTTTAATAGGGTAACAAGAGTTCGCACGGAGAGACTTTATTTTATAGGCAGAAGACAGTATGATATTATCAAAGCATATAGTAGTAGGGCACTGGTAGATATTGATATTCAACATACTTACCACTTTTGTCCAAGCACTTGTGTTTAACCGTACACAGAGGCATCGATGCGGGCATAGAAGAAGCCACGCCATGACGCCAAGAAGAACGGCAGTATCGTCACTGAATCGCTTACCAATCACTGGGTGCCAGGTCAGGCCTGTAGGGAGTATGGTCTAGATGGTAGATTTCCTCACCAGAGGAACGACGGTGACGCACTGAAGAGTGTGTGCGTACCAATTCACAGAAAACGACCTAAACGTCTCTCAATGGGCGTCATGCAGCTTCACGACAATGCCAGACCACACGCTGCCAAAAGGACGCATGAATTGTGATGGCACTTCCAGTCGGAGGTACTGGATCATCCTACCTTACACAGAATCAACATTTAAGTAAGCGGCATTATTGAACAGCCTTCATCCTTTCCCCACGCAGAATGGAACAAATGAGAGCTCTGGAGTTCATACACACTGAGTGTATCCCATCCCATCGTCCACTGATCATTATGATTTAAATAATGAAAAAAATAAAATCAATTTTCAAAATACCAGTTTGTAGGAAGTACCACAAATGTTCTCTATTATACCGGTAAAAGTAAAGAAACAAGTTATCACAGAATGAAAGAAGAAATTGCAGTAAATCCACTGTTAGAAAGTAGTGGAGACTTGAGTTGAACTGTTGCATGGTTGTCACTTTGGGCTTTTAATCACTTCCTCGTGTACATTGGAGGTCAAATTCAGCATTCCTTTCAGAGGTCATGAGTCCAGCACCTAGTCACAACATCGCAATGACTGACAGATGATGACGGAAGAAACTCCTGAAATGAGGACTTAAAAAATAATGTTACTTGTTTTACGCCCAATTGAATTTTTTAACGAATTTTGGAGGCGCAGGTGTGCCGGTCATTTTGTTCCGCAAGATCATTTTACGTGCCGACACGAGACTAAAGTATTTCAGCCGGGATCGTGTATACCAGTTTGAACTCAGCTGTGCCGTATGAGTCACTCAGACCTACTGAATGAGGATTACGTCAAAATAAAATAATTTCCGTCACTTTCTTTAAAATGCCAACGGCCGTAGCCGTGTTGAAACACCGCATCCCGTGAGATCTCCGAAGTTAAGCAACATTGGGCGTGGTCAAGGTTTGGTTGGGTTGCCACGCGCTGTCGGTGTGGGGTAAAGGAATGAATGGAGGAGCGGAAAGGAACTGGCCACCCTACCGTACGTAAACTCTGGCTCAGGCACACCTCTGCGGAGGTTCGGAGCTGCCTTCGGGCAGAATACACCCTTCCCTTACCTCCTTTAAAGTAAGGATTTTAACTTTCTCATTAATATACATTTTTAATGTAGGCTATGGTACTAAATTTTGGACATACTGAGCGAGTTGACTGCGTGATTCGACTGTGAAAGCTGCTAGCTTCCGTACGGGATATGGTGGGTTCGAACTGGAGGTCTGAAAACCATCAAGTTCTTCCACTGAAGCCTATACGAACCTCATACGGTCGACCGTATCTCGGTCGACTTTGAGCGGTTTGGCTAGCAGCATGTAGTCTGAGGTAAGGTGGCTGATGTGCTTACGGACAGTATCAACGAAGTTACCACGAATAAACTTAAGAGGAGCGAGGAAAGAAGAGTGGCTGACTATAAAATGTTGAACAACATTTTTTTTAAAAAAAATTGCAAGTTGCTTTACGTCGCACCGACACAGGCAGGTTTTATGGAGACGAAGGAACAGGAAAGGGCTAGGAGTCGGAAGGAATCGGCCGTGGCCTTAAATAAGGTACAACCACGGCATTTTCCTGGCTTGAAGATTGGAAACCACGGAAAACCATCTTCAGGGCTGCCGGCAGTGGGGTTCGAACCAACTATCTATGTCACTGCGACTTAAAACAAATTATAAATAATTGTAAAATTGTTAAGAAAAAAAGAAAAGACTACATAAAATTGCCTGAAATTGGTGATGACAACAAGGATTCAGAAAACCAAAAATGATGTGCTACGTAATTTTGATGCAATGGGATGTAAAATTGTTTGATTTTCAAATAAGGTAACCTTGACGTTCCAATACATTTTTCTTAGTCCAAACGTAGATGATAAACTGATAGAAATCTAACGGTAGAGATTTCCATAAAGAATGCTTAAAGAGATCATTATGTTGAGGATGAGCATAGGGAGACCTAGTTCCGTCAGTATCTTACAGATGAAATTAGTTATACCCCCTCGGGTAATGGAATGTTGTAGTGTTTTCTAAGGTATGGTATACATATCATACCTCCTATTTCTAGTAATCAGCAATCTTTACCTGGCCCATGCTCGTCTCAGATGGGGCCGTCGAGTCTATTTAGAGTGACACTGACTAATTGCTATGATATCAACTATACTTTTTTAGTCTGTTTCTGAAACGCATCCTCAAACACTTCGACTGCACGAAGAAAGCTAGTGCAAAATGTCAGGTTCTGTCTGACAAGTGCACATGCTCTGATTTCTTCCTGTGATTCATGATGGGTAAATTAGCAGATTTCATTGTCCGTGTGGTTCTTGACATCTAGATAGCCTGATGTTATCCGGACTATCTTTTATTGTTTCTGATCTTGATTGTCTGACCGAGTCTTACATATCTTTCTTTCGGAGATAATATCGTCGCTGTTCGGGCAATAGGTCATATCTCCCAAAGCTCTTCCTATCCATTGCTTTCCTGGCCACCCCTCCCAGCCACATATGGATATTTATTCCATCAGAACAATATTCGTTGTGTTCATTCTCCTATGCTTACGTGTAAAGGAAAACGAACGTTTTAGTACCACACTCTAGGAATGAATGTCTGCATGACTTATTTACGCCCTCTCGAACAGCGCCGATATATGGCATTGCAGAACATTCCACAGCGTGTTTACATTTTACCTACGGACGGGATGTATTACGAGTTCAAGGATATGTCTGCTTGATATGGCCCGTTTGTGAAGGATAATTAACTAGCATGTGTGTTTGTTTAAGTGATATGTCTATTTAAACCAGGTGATAGAATCAGTGTGAATTATAAGGTTCAGTCTTGAGTGAAATAATTCAAATCAGGATACCATGTGTGGATGTCTAAATTCTGGAACTTGTATATTATACAAAATAAGTGAAGGGTATTTTCTGTATATTGGTTGGCAGTTGCCTAAGTTCTCGTTATAAATGTCAATTCATGTTTCTTTGTATTTATCAAGTATTTTTTACACATCCAGTTTTGTTTCTATATACGGAGAATCTTCCAGCCTTCTGTCAATGTCTATAAGAGTGATTATTAGTTGTCTTTGTACGTAATATAAGGTAGTTTGAATGTTTACTATTATGGAGAATCTATTGCAGAACCTGCGTGCATTCCCTCCCATTAAATCGTTTTCAGAGGGTGTGGTAAGGCCTGTAATTTGATATACCTTACGCACACGCCCAGCGAAAGAACAGAAAATTATTACGTTCCATCAAAATTTGAGGGATCTATTTCAGTGAACTCTGGCTTCCAATATGGACATTTTAAATTATTATAAATATTATTTCAATTTCAAGTCGAGTAAAGTTTCAAGTACCACCCAGTTGTGGGGAAAGCACGTAGTAACATTACATCTTTCCGTAAAATGCTCTCCAATTTCGATGAGAGCAGTTTGGTTCCAATACAGTTTCTTGTTAATGTTTACATCTTTACTGTCAAGCCCGGCATATTTCAGTCGATTTAAACGGATATCATGTGAATGTATGTGTATGTTCAGTCGTCAGCCCTAAGGCTGGTTAGATCCTCAACAGCTCCGCCATCAGCACCATAAATTGCCTAGGCATCACTGAAGAGGCGTACTAGGGAAATGAAGAGTGATGTAGTTTCCCGTTGGTTTCCTCACCGAGCCAGAAGCTGCTATTGCATATCAGTCTGCCAAGCCCACTGAAATGAATGCATCAACTGATCTTATGAGCAACATTTTCACACCATTCATAGCAGGGAATGGCTGCGTAAGGAATGGCATTACTAGCATCACTCATACTTCAGTCACTTTCATATTGTCAAAGCCAAGGATAAGACTGAGAGAGGTCAATGAAAGTAATAAATTTGCTCTAGCCCACACCAGAAGACACAGTGCAGTGTAAATACTAGGTTCTGCCAGCAAAGGCATGGTTAACGTTGTGAAAACTTTTCATACTCACTGAGGCAGAAAAAAGACAGAAAGAAAGAACTAAAACATGGATTGATAGTGTCGAGTCCCTAGTACTGAGAGCGAAAAGAGACCAATGAAAGCAACCAATTAACCTCTATGAAACAATTAGAATTACAGAAAAAGGATACGAGCTTTACAAAATTCAATATCTCTCATGTCCGTATCCTAATCGCATTGCGCCCGCCGGAGGGATATTCAACTCGATTACAATTTAATTGTGGATGCTGAAAGCAATCCATCCTTCCAGATCCAGAACAAGAGATAATGCGGCCAGATGCTCGCACTAACACTATCGTATTGATCTCCGCATGAGTTCGGCCCCTTGGCTGAATGGTCAGCGTAATCACCTTCCGTTCAGTGGGCCCCGCGTTCGTACCCGGCGTGCGCGGAGATATTAACCTTGAATGGTTAATTCCCCTGGCTCAGGGACTGGGTATTTTTAACGTCCCCAACATCCATGCAACTCACACACACACAAAACACTATCCCCTACTATAATAATACAAGAGCTGCACCAGACTATAAATAGCGTCACGAAACTATTATATTATTATTATTATTATTATTATTATTATTATTATTATTATTATTATTATTATTATTATTATTATTATTATTATTATTAGTACTGTGCCCTACAGGACAGAATGGTTCAGTACATCGGTATATGAATCTGAGATATGTGGCAAGTTAATCTGTTATGCAAACTGTCGGCATCCCTCAAGATGATTTTCCGTGGTATCCCATTTTCACACCAGGAAAATGCTGGGGCTCCACCTTAATTAAGACCTTTCCTGTCCCATCGTTGTCATAAAATCTCTGTCGGTATGACGTAAAGGAAATTGCAATCTGTGACTGGCATCATCACTAATGTTCGCACTGAGATGATCCCATTAATCTTATCTAGTATGAATATCGCAAACATTTCCTCAGATGTACAAGCATTGAAGATGTTCAATACTTTCTGCCGGAGCGGCAAGCAGATTTTTTATATGAAACCACTTGTTGATCTCGCTGTCAGGGGCATCCGGGTCCAAACCTCATCTCTGCTTATACATATCTAGTCACTTAGCCACTTAGAAGATTACTCAATATAACGCATTGTCTATTATTATCAGATGCTGTATGAACAAACATCTAACGAATGCTTCAAAACTTGAAAGAATGTACCCTTGTAAATTTCCATCAAGCTGTTGGCTTTATATTAAAGACAAATGGAAGTTTAGTTATGTAATATACCTGAAGCCAGTGAATACGAATGGCGCAATCACACAATTAAACTACTCAGAAGTCTAGAAATATCTATTACAACTAATATGTTTTTGATGATGTGTCTGGCATTCAATGGAACAAAGTTATGGGTATCAACATCTCTCAGAACATAATAGAATATATTATCAAGGTAAGTTACTCCAAATACATTTTAAAATTAATGATATCTTCTTCCAATTCTCATTGACCTTTTCTCAATTACTTGGGGCCGCCAAAACATGTGGATGTTCTATAACGGGTGACCTTAATGCCTGAAGGGATGCATTCACTATTACATGTTTGAGATGTGTTTGTTAGTGTGATGTTCCCTGGGTTTTGTATGTATGAAGAGGTGTGCAGTAAGAAGAACACAAACACTCTATCCTCGAACTGGAGGAATTAACCAAAAGTGGCTAAAATTTTCGGCACGCCCTGAAATTAAATTCACATCCCTTTGAATTGAAAACCGTTGCGCTGGCCAAGCAATCAAGGAGATGGACATAAAGAATCATGATTCATAGAGATAATTGTGTTTGTTAAGGGTGAGTAATTAAACATTGAAACAGAATTAAGATGTAAATTCAGTTCACAAATAGGAACTATTTATTATAAAATCACCTGTGTGAAGTGTATTCTATCAGATAGCATTCTCAGTAAAGTCCAATAAACTCAATTGTCAAAAATTACCAGTGTTTTCCCCAGTGCGACATGCGCTCATCAGTTTTATAGGACAGCTTTCAGTGGTGTTGCTACCGGCGTGCTAGCCACCCAGTGTCTTGGAAAGGTGCGGTATCCAACAGATGAGCCCATGCCACACTGGGGCGAAACATTGGCCATTTTTGACGATTGAGTTTCCTGAACTCTATTTAGCTACCTCAATCGGAAGCCATATTTTGGTCATATTGCGTTCTCTTTCCTGTTGACATAAACATGTCTTATAGCTGGGGTTTTTCTGAAATTAGCAACCGGAGACATATTTCTTATGATCATTTGATTTTCCCAAATGGAAAAGTGGGTAATTTTCTACGTCGCATCGGCATAGAGAGGTCTTACTGCAACGATGGAGATGGAAAGGGTTAGGCATGGCATTTAGCCGACCACTGCCCTACTTACGGTACAGCCCAAGCATTCTTCTGAAATGGGAAGCAGCTGGAGACCTTCTTCACGCCTTCCGATTATGGAGTTCATACCTACTATCTCACGAATGCAAGCTAACAGCTATACGACTTGAACCGTGTATCCAACTTGCTCGGTAACAAATATTCTTAGCAGACACTGAGATGTAGGTTCTTTTCCAGTTAACGCTTAAGCGTTTTTATTTGTGCAATGTGCAATGTAAACAGGCACATCTACAGTACTTATGAACGTTTGAATACGTTGTTACACTCTGTATTTCTTAACATTATGAATAATGCAATTTTAAAGTATCCGATTCATAGCACTTTGGTGTGTCATCCCTATCTTGTAGAGCATGCTTAACAGGGCTAAGGATTACGTCAAAACAATAAGATTTCCTTGTTTTAAAGCAAATGTGACTTGTCGTGGAACTAATTACCTAGTAAATACTTTAAACTAATCTTCAGATGACATCCATTGTAGTCAGCGTCCTCCATACAACAGCGTTGTTTAAAAATCACAGATGAGAGTATTTAGGGTATATCGTAAGGATAGAAAGGAGACGGTATATAAGTCTTTGGTAAGACCGCAGTTAGAGTATGGCTCCAATGTATGCGACACCCACCAGGAATGCATGATACGAGAACTGGAAAAAATTCAAACGAAAGTAGCACGATTTGTTCTCGGTGATTTCCGATAAAGAAGTGGTGTTACTAAAATGTTGCAAAGTTTGGACTGGGAAGACCTGGGAGTAACGAGTCGAGATGCTCGACTATGCGGTATGTTTCGAGCTGTTAGTGGTGAGTTGGAGTGGAATGATATAAGTAGAGGAATAAGCTTGAGTGGAGATTTTAAAAGGGACTGCCTGGCCGAGGCGGTAAAGGCGTGCTCGGTTCGACCGGAAGGACGTGGGTTCGAATCAACGTCAGTAAGTCGTAAAATTTAAGAAACGAGATTTCCACTTCCGGAGGTGCACACGGCCCCGAGGTTCACTCAGCCTACACCAAAAATGAGTACCAGGTTAATACCCAGGGGCAAAGGCGGCCGGGCATAGAGCTAACCACTCTACCCCATCAAGTGCCGAGGCTACGGATGGTGGATGTCTTTACCTTCCACCCCTCCAAGGGCCTTCATGGCCTAGGCTATACGGAGATGACTTTGCTTTTTGCTTTGTTTTTTGGAGATTTTAAAAGTAGGAAAGTAGGTAAGAAGATCAATTTGGAATTCAAGAGGATATATTGGAGCAAATATTAATTTATAGGCCGAGGAGTAAGGGATTAGAAAAAATTATCAAGGTAAATGTTCGATACATTTCAAAGTTCATTGAAAATATTTGAGAATAAGCGTAAACAATTATAAATAAATGAAAATATGAGGCAAACAATTGATAGGGAATCTGCTACCTGGGCGACCGCCCTGATTGATTGATTGATTGATTGATTGATTGATTGATTGATTGATTGATTGATTGATTGATTGATTGATTGATTGATTGATTGATTGATTGAACAAGCCTAAGATGTATTTTTCTATAGGTTGTCTTGCATCCTGAATGAAGAGCGTACCGGCCTTCAGTTGAGATGGTCCTTGGTTCGACTCCCAGCTTGAGCGAAGATTTTGACTCTCTCTGGTTAATTATTCTAGTTTGGGAATGGGTGTTTGCGTTCGTCTTATCATTTACATAACACATCACTCCACAAACCACCACACAGAAACATGCGATAGTGAATATATCCCATCAAATAGGGTTGACGTCAGGAAAGGCATCCGGTCCTAAAACTGCTAGCGTTCTCTTTACTTTTCAGTATTCTTTTAAAGTCGAATCGCCATAGACAGGTTTTACTGCAGCGACGAGAGAGAACGGGGCCAGGATCGGGATGGACGTGACCGTGCCCTTAATTACGGTGCAGCCCAAGCAAGTACCGAACTCAGGTAATTAGGAAAAGGCCAGGAAAAGAAGAAGTTGTCCTGCAGCCTCTTGCCTCATTGTTCGCTCTGTCACAAATTTAAGCCTGTTTTGAGTGCCTGGAACGTGGTGAACTAACTGAGAAGAAAAAAATGGGTTCAATCTAACGTTGGTCATCCAAGATACCGTTTACCATATTTCTTTCTACTTTATCTCTAGACGAATAACTTAACATGACGTCACCGGCCACTTTCTCCCCTCATCTTAACACATTAAAATGCACATGTTATATATATGTTTCACTTTTAGAGAGAATATATTCTTTAACTATAGAAATGAAAATTGCATTGAAATGTAGGCTTTTAAATACGCTAAACATCACACCAGAGCCTACTCTCATGCTCTGCGGTGAAGCTATACCTTTTCAGAAGTCTGTAAAAAACCTAGACGTTGTCATGAAAGACACATTTAACTAGAATGAGTGTCTGCAGAAAGGTATATGCATCTCTCCACCCCCTAAATGTGAAACAATCCATTCGTCCACATAGCATGAAAATAAAACTTTTTCAAACTCTCATTTTTCAACTAATTCATTACTGTGATGTCATATTAACCGATGCAACTGTAGAGCAAACTATGAAACTTCAAAGGGCAATGAACTCTTGCATACGATTTATATTTTCTTTGAACTTCAGGACCTATATTTACTCATATTTTGAGAAGCTATCCTGGCTGAAAATTGATCAACTAAGAAATCTACCTACTGAGTCACTAATTTTTCGACTTCTGAATGGATCTACATCTGAATACCTATCCGCACATTAACTTCCCCTCATCTATCCATGGACCTATTACCAGATCGACTTTTACCCTTATGATACCGGTTAATCACTCATGTGTATACAGCCACTCTTGCCAACTGTCTGGGGCAAAGCTATGGAACACTCTCCCTGTCAGTATACGTAATAGCACTTCAATAGTCATTTAAATGGTCTTGTCGAGATTTCCTCTTAAATACGTGATCAGCTTGTGTAAAGGTGTATGAGTGCAAGTATGATTTAGAGATATTGTAAGGTGATGTAGACAGATAATATAAATCATTAAAAATAACAATTATAATAAGTTAAATCTAATATTACTCCATTAATTTAGGTAGTTTTTAGAGACTGTTAGCAATGCTTTTTCTAATTCATGCGACTACGTACTGTATGTTGTAGTTAAGTGTAAGAGAGGGCCGTGAGCCCTAACTTTGCCACATACAAAGGCATAAAATAAATAAATAAATAAATAAATAAATAAAAATATAAATTAATTAATTAATTAATTAATTAATTAATTAATTAATTAATGTAAAAAAATTATGTCTGGAGTGTCACAGTTTATTGCTCTGAAACACAGACCATTGGCAGAGAATATAATAATTATATAATTGGTCTTACTTCAATTTAAATAATTTTAATGTTCTTCGAGATGGAATATTGTCCCTGAGGAATTCTTTTACGTGCCAGGAAATTCACTGACATGAGGCTTTCAAACGGAAGAAGAAGAGAACATTAGAGTCGTCCGAGCGGTGGTATTGGATAACAGTCGGAAGGATGGCCTGGAATGCGAAAATGAATGACTAGAATGTACATATTCTCCTTCTCAAATCACCACACACCTCCTGGCCAGAGAGTAACCCTCCCTACTCCTTTGGGTAGGGAATAAAAACTTAAAGGAAAATGAGACCGTGCTACAAAGAGTTGAGGACAATAAGTGTTTGAAAGGAGTTATCGTTTACTGGATACTTGTAGAGAAACAACGTATTTATGGCGAATGCCTTGAAGGTGAAAGTGAAGGACTAAATAAGAGGCAGACTATGATTCTTCAGTTTATATGACTCAGTAAATTTTTTTTAATCTAGACTGAAAATTATTTCAAAAATTTTATCAAAGAACTTTCTTCAAAGTAATATACTGGGTGAACATGCATGGGACTGCGACTGTTGATTACCATGCTGAAAACTCTTTGCACGAAGGAACAATAAGGAATCTCAAAGCTGACATTAAAACCGCCAACGTCTTCAACTTCAGTGTAAAATTTACATGATTTTTCTTTTCTAGCCTTTTTCCAATTTGTCTGGGTTTCGCACTAATGTGGATTAAGCCGAGGTTTAGGGATATATTCCCTAATTCATGCTTAGCCGGGCTGAGTGGCGTTCTCACCCCAACTTGGCAGGTTGGATCCTGGATCAGTACGGTGCTATTTGAAGGTGATCAAATACGTCATCCCCGTGTCGGTAGGTTTATTAGCACGTAAAAGAACTCCTGCAGGACTAAATTCCGACATCTTGACATCTCCAAAAACCCTAAAAGTAGTTAGTGGGACGTAAGAACTATAACATTATTACTTACCGAGTCTGTCAGTGAGGGACCTTGTTCGCAAGACCTTGACTTATTTGTGTTCTCTAGTTACAATGGCAACATTCTTGTATACGATAAATTGATGTTACGTCCACTACGGAGATTTATTAATATGAGTGACATGGAGGTCGAGCTAGTATGTTTCAAAGTCACACAGCAATAATTAATTTTCCGTCTACATCACTATTACATCACTATTGTATTGTTATCGCTACTTCTGATTGACATTTATAATAAATGAAAGCACTGTAAGGTTATAATAACTACTCGGCATTTTCCCTTTCGGTCATATTTATTCTTAAACATTAAGTGGTATTAATTGGATAGTGATTCATTAATTGTCCATAGTTGAATGATTATTTGAATACAACATGGTAAAATGTTCATATGTTACTCGAGTAGAAGTGAGAGTAGTTTAGAATGTGTTTAATACGTTGTGGATGCTGCCAAACAACTTTAAGATAATTGTTCCGTTAGCGAAAGTTATATCTTTCCATTTGAAAGCCACGATATAAGCAATGTTTTAGCCCTCATCACCAGCCACACAAATGAAAAAAGAGTTAGAGGACATTACTCGAGGCAAGCAACGTACAATTGGCCATGCAAGAAGTATCCTGAATTCCCAGGCTCTATCCCAGCAGCAGTGAGCATTTGCTCATGGCAAGGTAGAGAACTGAGGTCCCTTAAACTCGTAGGGATAAGTGCTAGGAATTAGCGTGATACGAGGTATAAATACAGTTTCACTGTTTCCGTTATTTGTTCAAATATCAAGCAATGCTATCATATGAAATGTTGGATCAAATGGAGAACGGTGCAGATTCTAACTTTTCACGGAAAGTACTATGCTCTCGATCTTCAAATGCCTAGATCTACAGTAAGGCTGGAATGATTTGCCAGAGAAAATCAATCAATCAATCAATCAATCAATCAATCAATCAATCAATCAATCAATCAATCAATCAATCAATCAATCAATCAATCAATCAATCAATCAATCAATCACCACTAATCTGTATTCAGGGCAGTCACCAAGGTGCAGATTCCCTATCAGTTGTTTAACTAGACTTATCTTAAATAATTTCAAAGAATTTGGAAATTTATCGAACATTTCTCGTGGTGAATAATTCCAATCCCTAATTGATCTCCCAGTAAATGAATATTTGCTCAATTTGTCCTCTTGGATTCCTACTTTTTCTTCCTCCTTTTAAAAACACCATTCGAAATTATTCGTCTACGAATGTCATTCCATGGGCCCATGACCTTCGATGTTAGGCCCTTTAAACAACAAGCATCATCATCATCAACGAATGTCATTCCACGCCATATCTCCACTGACAGCTCGGAACATACCGCTTACTATAGTCGAACAGCCTCCTTAGTCCCAAATAGTCCCAACTCAAAATTTACATTTTCTTAACACTACTATTTCGTCGGAAACCACCCAGGACAAATCGCGCTGCCTTTTTTTTTTTTTTTTTTTTTTTTTTTTCCAATTCCCAAATGAAACAACACTGGTGATTGTCAAATACAATGGAATCATTCTGTAATTGTAGTCTTACCAGTGACTTACATGCCCTCTCTTTTACTTACTTAACACAAACCCTAAATACCCTCATAAGAGTGAAGACTGCTCTGCTATGTTCCATTCAGTGTGTCAATTTCCCAAATCTATCATCGGCACGGATATGCCTCGAATACTATGAGGAATCAGTGTGTCATGTACCAGTAGTAATGAGAATGTGTATGATCCACAATAATGCAAGATACAGACAAGCTGTTCCACTCGACGAGGTAACTCCTGAAGATTGTGCCTCATACAGACGATCATCAACCTTTCTGATATGACAAAATATATATGGCGCATGGTAGATCAGAATTTAATGTTCGTCCTGCCTTTGTCACACATGGCTCTTAGTTATGGATAACATTAACAACAGCAAGACATAGAAAATAAATGTTAAAAAATATATATGAATGAATAAATAAGTATCTTATAAATATACAAATAAATGTAATGTATAAATAAATGTTCCGAGCTCTCAGTGGAGACACGGCGTGGAATGACATTTGTAGATGAATAAGATCGAAAGGGGTTTTTAAAAATAGGAAAATGAAATGTCGTATGGCTTTTAGTGCCGGGATATTCCAGGAAGGGTTCGGTTCGCCAGGTGCAGGTCTTTTTTATTTGACGGCCGTAGGCGACCTGCGCGTCGTGATGAGGATGAAATGATCATGAAGACAGCACATACACCCAGCCCGCCTGCCAGGGAAATTATCCAAAGATGGTTAAAATTCCCGACCCTGTTGGGAATCGAACCCAAAACCCCTGTGACCAAGGGCCAGCACGCTAACCATTTAGCCATGGAGGCAGACTAAATGTAGGAAGATAAAATTGGAATTCAAGAGGACAAATTACGGCAAATATTCGTTCATAGGAAGAGCAGTTAGTGATTGGAATTATTTAACACGCGAGATATTCGATCCGCCTCTGTGGTGTAGTGGTTAGTGTGATAAGCTGCCACACCCGGAGGCTCTGGTTCGATCCCCAGCTCTGCCACGAAATTTGAAAAGTGGTGCGAGGTCCGGAACGGGGTTCAATCAGCCTCGGGATGCCAACTGAGTAGAGGTGGGTTCGATTCCCACCACAGCCGTCCTGGAAGAGTTTTCCGGGGTTTTCCACTTCACCTCCAGGCAAATGCCTAGATGGTACCTAACTTAAGGCCACGGCCTCTTCCTTCTATCTTCCTTGTCTATCTCTCCCAATTTCCCCATCCCCCGCAAGGTCCCTGTTCAGCATAGCAGGTGAGGCTGCCCGGGCGAGGTACTGGTCAACCTCCCCAGTTGGATCCCCAGACTCAGCGTCTGAAGCTGAAGGACACTGCCCTTGAGGTGGTAGAGGTGGGATCCGTCGCTGAGTCCGAGAGAAAAACCGACCCTGAAGGGTAAACAGGTAAAGAACAAGAAAAAGTAGAAGAAGAAGATATCGATAAATTTCCAAATTCTTTGAAACTATTTAATAAAAGACTAAGGATACAATTTATAGGGAATCTGCCACCTAGGTGACTGCCTTGACTACATTATCACATTAAAAGAAACTACTAAGTGGGTAGAAGAACAAAGAAAGTACATGGAGGAAGTTGGCATAAATCCAAAATAATTCTTTAATAGAAATATGTTTCCATCCAAAATTGATAAATTATAATTAATTATAATTAATTGATAAATTATACGGGTTTCAGGAAAAGCAAAATGAAAAGTCCAAGAACGTATTGTTACATGAAAGGATGAGGATGAGGATGAGGAATCACAGCGAAGTTCTGGGAGAAGAAAAAAGCAAGCCAGTTGTTTACTATGGTCCAAAGAAGGCCAAAGTCGAAGAAAGAAGGGAAATATTTCCGTTATCAATTGTAAGGATCAATATGTAATGCAGTTCAGATCAGATATATTATTTTCTGCAACTTTTGTTCCAATTAATTATTGAAAGAACCAGTATTATAGGAGATGTTTCAGAATTACATTTTAGACCTTCCCCTAAAGTGCACCCAGCTTGAATAAATTTCGTTTAGCTTAGATATTAGTGCTCTCCCTTCTGATGTTAAATACGGAGCTTCATTAAATTCTGTTCATCTGTTTTCTCGTAATGCGCTTACATACGAGTTACATACGAGCAGAGAGACAACAGAAATGATGGAAATTTCAACATTGCATTTATTTCTTATTCTGAACATAACCTGCATAAAAAAGCACCATTTAAAACAATTGACCGGGCGAGTAGGCCGTGCGGTTAGGGCCGCGCAGCTGTGAGCTTGTATCCGGGAGATAGTGGGTTCGAACCCCACTGTCGGCAGCCCTGAAGATGGTTTTCCGTGGTTTCCCATTTTCACACCAGGCAAATGCTGGGGCTGTACCTTAATTAAGGCCACGGCCGCTTCCTTCCCACTCCTAAGCCTTTCCTGTCCCACCGTCGCCATAAGACATATCTGTGTCGGTGCGACGTAAAGCAAAATAGCAAAAAAAAAAAAAAAAAAAAAAAAAAAACCAAAAACAACACTTGACCAGACAAATCTTCTCCTTTCATGGATAGAATATAGATTTACGTTTTTCCATTTTTGCCATGCCATCTTGCCTAATATGCTAATAGTGTTGCCTTGGGCTTGGGTAGATTTCCCTTTAACTATAAATAAAATACAGTTGTGCTTCCTGGGGATGAAACCAGTCTGTGAACTCGTGTCTGAACAAAAGCAATACAATTTCAGTTCGATAGATCTAAGCTGGAATCGATTCGCAAAATTCATTGATGGTAGGATAGCTGAGTGGCATATTCACTGGCCTCTCACCAAAATGGCCACAGTTCGAATCCCGGCCAATGTGATTGGGATTTTGGAAATGAGAAGTCAAAGTAGGGAACTGTCTGTAGGGGTGAAGTATAGTGGGGACTCCGAGGGCCCTGGGACCGCTACGGTAGCTGTTAAGGCCTTTCAGGAACTCTGAAAAGTGGTGGCAAAAGGGGGCTCTGGTTAAAACGCAGTAGGTCGTTATGCTACTTAGGTTCCAAAATGGGTAAAAAATAAATAAGTAAATAAATGCAATGTAAATTTTAATCTTATACCAGTTGTATAGTATTATTTGAATTAATTCCACATACTGTATATGAGTTGACTATATTTGTAAGTACAGGAGATATTATAAGTAGAATTTTGTAAACAATATAAATTTATTAAGGACTAGCAAGATACCCGTGCTTCGCTACGGCATTATACTGAAATTTATAATTGAATGCTTAACATTTTATATATAATCCGCCGAAATTCGCGATCAGACTCGTTTTCTAATAGATTACGGCAAGTTTCCTCCCATTTTTCAATCTTTCTTTCCAGCAATCGATTTCGTACTTCCCGGGCTAGGTCCAGGTATTCCACCCGGTCAGTTGGGTCTCTAAATCTCTGCCATCTTTTCCTATAAGCTTTTTTAATGTGGATCATATCCTTGAGGAGATCCGGCGTGGTGTCGTCTTGGGTGCCTTGGCAGTACTGAACCGGCGGCCGGACTGCAATCGTAGTCATTACCCGTTCAGGACCCGTTTCCAGCGCGGTCCGCACAATATCATTATTATTATTACTATTATTATTATTATTATTATTATTATTATTATTATTATTATTGTTCTGGACTCCACAGCAAGATGCAAGACCGCTACTTGGCGGTAAATTACATCTGCTGCCATTGTCAATGATGACATTATGACCAGCACCATTGTCGCCCGTAGGTAAGTGCGCAGGACTTTTGGCGATACGAATGACACACTTCCGTGCATTATTGACCTTATTAAGAGGCGAACAATTGCACGGTCAATTTCATTCCTATCGTTTATATCAAATGTGTTTAAATTTTTATTTATATCATAGAAGAATCTACTTTAATCTAAGAAGGTTCTCCAAAGGAAAAGATGGCTCTTGAAAACGAACCCAGGAAAGATTAAAAATGATCGGTTTATGATCAGAATAAGTACATTGAAAATCCACAGCCTGTTTCCAGTCATTCAACTGGGTCAGGAATGGAATGAATAAGCCCCCAGTTAGCGGCGAGGATAGGAATTGTGCCGGCTGCCGAAGCCCGTCGCACTCCTCTGGGGCAATGATTAATGAATGACAAATGAAATGCAATGATGTTGGAGAGTGTTGCTGGAATGAATGATGACGGGGAAAACCGGAGTACCCGGAGAAAAACCTGTCCCGCCTCCGCTTTGTCCAGCACAAATCTCACATGAAGTGAACGGGATTTGAACCACGAAACCCAGCGGTGAGAGGCCAGCGCGCTGCTGCCTGAGCCACGGAGGCTCCTTATAAGTACATTAGGAGCAGTAAAAGCAATTGGTCCCACCTCCGTTTTCACCCCACCGCGGTTAAGTTGACTTACAACCCCCCCCCCCCCCCCAAAAAAAGAAGGCTTGTTTCTTTTTGTTTAAAGGAGATTCCAAATACCAATGTTCACGTGTGTTTACTTCAGTTTTGAGATATAAGTATTCCCATACAAATAATTCACTTACCGGGCGAGTTGGCCGTGCGCGTAGAGGCGCGCGGCTGTGAGCTTGCATCCGGGAGATAGTAGGTTCGAATCCCACTATCGGCAGCCCTGAAAATGGTTTTCCGTGGTTTCCCATTTTCACACCAGGCAAATGCTGGGGCTGTACCTTAATTAAGGCCACGGCCGCTTCCTTCCAACTCCTAGGCCTTTCCTATCCCATAAGACCTATCTGTGTCGGTGCGACGTAAAGCCCATAGCAAAAAAAAAAAAATAAAAAAAAATAAATAAATCACTTTTTTTCACTTACTTTCACACTCCCCCCCCCCCTTAAGTGAATTTTCCGGGAAAAAATATTTGTTTCTTTAATAGTAAAGGATAGAGCCTCCTTGGCTCACAGCGCGTCGGCCCCTCACCGCTGGATACCGTGGTTCAAATCCCGGTGACTCCATGTGAGATTTGTGCTGGACAAAGCGGAGGCGGGACAGGTTTTTCTCCGGGTACTCCGGTTTTCCCTGTCATCTTTCATTCCAGCAACACTCTCCATTATCATTTCATAGCATTTATCACCCATTAATAAATCACCTTGGGAGTGGCGACCCCATTGTGATAACAGCCTATATAAGTTTAATTCATTACATCCCTGCCCCGCCATTGACTGGAAAACAGGTTGTAGGTTTTCATTTTCAATTGTAAAGGACCTTCTAAATACCGATTATCTTCAGTTTTTGATATATGTGTCCTCATGAAACGAATTCAACTCCTTTTCACACCCGCCCCCAAAGATGAAAACGCGTTGTTTTATTTTAAAAAAAGATCTAAATACCAATTTTCACGTCTGTAACAACTTTAGTTTTTATTAGATGTAAGTATCCTCATACAATTAATTCAATTAATTTTTCTATTTTCACCCCCCTCCCTTCATTGGATTTTCCGAGAATACCCGTTTCTTTACTTCAACAGGAGATTCTAAATAACAGTTTTTACGTCTGTAACATTTTACGTTTATGAAATATACTGTACTATAGATATAGTCTTTCTAAAAAATCACCCCAATTTGTCACTCCTTTAACCCCCTTTAATTAGATTTTCCAAAAACAAAAAAGTAAATGTTTCTGTATTTTAAAAGGAGATTCCATATACTAACTGTCTGGTCTGTTAATATCTTCAGTTTCTGAGATATAAGTATCCTCATTAAAGGCATTTAACCCATTTTTCACTCCTTTTCACCCCTCCTACTGGGATTTTCCGAAAACAAAAAAATAAGTGTTTCTTTATTTTTAAAAGTGATTCTAAGTACCAACTTCTACGTCTGTAAACTTTTACAGTTTCCAGATATAGATACACTCATTTTAAAAATTCACCCCACTTTTCACCCCCCTCCATTATTTTGATTTTCTAAAAAAGTACGTATTCCTTTATTTTTAAAGGAGGTTACAAATTTAAATTTTCATGACTTCAGTTTTTGAGATATAAGTCTCCTCATGAAAGGTGTTCAACCCATTTCCTCCCCCTTTTCACCCCCGTCATGAGATTTTCCGAAGAAAAAAGTTACTTGTTTCCTTATTTTGAAAGGAGATTCAAAATACCAATTTTTACATCTGTAAACTTTTACAGTTTTGAGATATAGATACATTCATTTTAAAAATTCACCCCCCTTTCAAACCCCCACTGTTTGGATTTTCTAAAAACAAAAAATACATGTTTCTTTATTTATAAAGGAGATCCCAAATACCGATTTTCAGGTCTGTAACATCTTCAGTTTCTGAGATATAAGGATCCTTATTAAAGGCATTCAACCATTTTTCACCCCCTTTCAACCCTCCTATTGGGATTTTCCGAAAACAAAAATAATATGTGTTTCTTTATTTTGAAAGTAGATTCTAAGTACCAATTTTTACATCTGTAGATTTTGAAAGTTTTGGGATATAGATTAACTCATTTTTAAAATTCACCCCCCTTTCAACCCTCCAATATTTGGATTTTCCAAAAACCAAAAGTAAATGTTTCTTTATTTTTAAAGGAGATCCCAAATACCTTTTTTCAGGTCTGTAATATCTGCAGTTTCTGAGATATAAGTATCCTCATTAAAGACATTCAACCCATTCTTCACTCCTTTCGCGCCTCCTATTGGGATTTTCCGAAAACAAAAAATACGTGTTTCTTTTTGAAAGGAGATACTAAATACCAATTTCTACGTTTGAAAACTTTTACAGTTTTGAGATATAGATACACTCATTTTAAAAATTCACCCCCCTTTTTCACCCCCATTATTTGGATTTTCCAAAAACAAAAAATACGTGTTTCTTTATTTTTAAAGGAGGTTCCAAATTTCAATTTTTATGACTATAACATCTTCAGTTTTTGAGATATAAGTCTCCACATAAAAGGTGTTCAACTCTTTTCGCACCTCTTTTCACCCCCTTTCATCGGATTTTCCGAAAACAAAAAAAATACGTGTTTCTTTATTTTTAAAGGAGAACTCAATTACCAATTTTTATTACTCTAAACCTTTAAGTTTTTGAGATATGGATATTCTCATTTTAAAAATCAACCCCCTTTTCACCCCCTTAGCGACGGAATATCCAAAAATCCTCCCTTAGGGAGCACCTACATGTTAATATGAATGTATCCCCAAAATTTCATTTCTCTATGTCCAGTAGTTTCGGCTCGGCGATGATGAATCAGTCAGTCAGTCAGTCAGTCAGTCAGTCAGTCAGTCAGTCAGTCAGTCAGGACAAGTTACTTTATATATATAGATGAGCTGTGTCTTTAATAGAAAAAAGATTGTTAGCGTAAATTGTATAATATTGTATTCTAGGAAAATTCTCTTCTCTTGTTAATCTAAAATTTAGTGCTTGACAATAATGTATTTTAGTGTACCATTTGCCACCGAGGTAGACACCTCATTTGCAAATAAAGAGATTTTGATTTGATTTGATTTGATTTGATTTGATTTGATTTGATTTGATTTGATTTGATTTGATTTGATTTGATATGTCCTTGTGGTCTGTATTACACATCAAACCGGAAGTCACATAATTATCACTATATCAAGAGTCATGTAAAACTCCAGGCTTGCTTACTCCTGCTTGTAATTTTTTTTTTTTTTTTTTTGAAAACTTGTACAAGGCTTGGTGGATGACTTAGGACGACTTGCTCGTAAACGCCAAACCTCAGAAATATGCCAGTAATCTTCGTAGTTTGAAGATACACAGGACTCACTTCTCTTTACGACCGCCTTTATTATTACATAGAAAGAGAATGACTTGCTATAAATATTTTCCCTGGAAGAGACAACAATCCCAAGTAAAACGAAAAAGTTTTTATGACCCCAGACGACCTTCGAAACAGAACCAGTTTTTGCAGTCGACAGTTTGTATTAGATGTACCCATCCTCTGACATAGGGGTTGGCATGGTATTGTGTTCGAGCACCAGCTGTGCCGCACGTGTCTTGACAGGTAAACTCGAACAGGTTTCCACTCGGTCGGAGAGAAGTGGGACGGACCTACCCGGTTTACTTTTATATTGACGACAATATTCATTAATATATTGGCTGATTAATTACCTCTTGAAAACGTTGTATAATTATACAGTGTAAATTATTTTATACACTGCATATGTTAATGTAACATTTTCCGGCCCTATGGATAACTGGTTAACATGCAGAGCTTAGGTCCAAAGGATCCTAGGTTCGATCCCAGGCCGGGACGGTTATTGGTTAATTTCTCCGGCTCGGGGGCTGGGTGTGTATTGCCGTCTTTAGAATCATCATAAGCAAGGCCCTATACTCGCACATACACAGGTTGTTTATAGGAGTAAGCTCTAAATACCTGCACCAAGCCTCTCCGGCGACAATATGCCATTATTACAGTGTAACATTGCCTTTTAGGTCGTTAATTTAAATTAATATTTTTTGGAAATATAATATATAATCACTAGCCGAAGAATTTGACTCCTGGATTAATTTTTACATAAATAGCCCTACAGTAGAAAATCGGTAATCCGGAGTTAGCGAGAGGATAAATTGACCCCATTAAGATAAATCCAGATTAAATTAACAGAACCTGTGCTCTAAGAACAACAGGGAATCATGTTGAATCTCTGTGGCACATGATGCACTTGCCATCTACGGCGACGCCAACATCCTTCAATCCCTTCGTCTCCATCAACCATCCGTTCACCTCGAAGTCCTATCACGACAATCACTCCCACTGAAATGAAATGACGTATGGCTTTTAGTTCCAGGAGTGCCCGAGGACATGTTCGGCGCGCCAGGGGCACGTCTTTTGATTTGACTTCCTTAGGTGACCTGCGCGTCGTGATGAGGATGAAATTATGATGAAGATGACACATACACCCAGCCCCCGCGCCAGAGAAATTAACCAACGATGGTTAACATTCCCAACCCTGCCGGGAATCGAACCCTGGACCCCTGTGACCAAAGGCCAACACGCTAACCATTTAGACATGAAGTCGAACTATCCCTCCCACAGTCTTACTATCACCCCCAGGCCAACCATTAACTGAAGAAGAGCTGGACAGCCAATAAGCCCACGGCATTTCATGTCACAAAGCTCCTCAGTTTACTCCATGAGGCTGAGTAAGCTCCAATTATTCACGCCGGTTAGCGTGATGACCTTATCAGACGCAGTCCCATTCCAGCGCTCTGACCCTCCGGTAAGAGCTAGATACGCTATCCCTACACTACTGTACTGTGCTGTTAATGATGTTCTTCGAACCAATGTACAAAACAATTAATTTATTTTATCGGACATTCTTGTTACATGAAAGACTGATTCGACGCATCTCTTCATGCCACTGTATCCTGTTGTAACCTCTACAACTAAACCTAACTATTCCATACTACATCTACTCTAATTTTCATACCATATTATTCTTGTCTTGGCCACCCAAGCTTTTCTCCTCTCAAGCAGACCGTGCGAGTTAGTGTTGCGTAATTGTGAGCTTGCATTCGGGAGATGGTGGGTTCAAATTCCACCGTCGGAAGTCCTAAAAATGATATGCTTTGGTTTCCCATTTTCACACCAGGCAAATACACGGCCAGTCGGGCATGGAGTTACTTTCCTACCTGCTACACTAAGATGGCAGACAACTGCAGTCAACCCTGCCAGTAAAAATAAGTTAATATATATGGCAAAGAGGATAAGATAGCACTAATTGCATTAAGGAAGTCGGTGCAGTGCTGCCAGTACGGTGGCACAAACCTTTAGAAGTACACTCCTACCCGAGAACAGTTGAACGATAGCAGTGAATTACGAACTGAATGGAAAGTGAAAGGCGTCCGGTTACGCAGTTGGGAGAAGTGAGGAATACAAATGACTATCACATACTTGCTCGTTTGGCCATATCAAAAGATTTATTGTAATTGAAAATCACCTCCTTCATCTTATGTTTGCCAACTACTGGTGTTACCCGCATTGCTCCGACACACCTCTTTTCATTGAATCGGCATTTATGCAACACACTGACACACTGCCTGACGACATTGCCCTTAATTCCTAGAATTCTCCAAAACCAAACCAAACCAAACCAAACCCCATCGCACTACAGCCCTTGAAGGGCCTTGGCCTACCAAGCGACCGGTGCTCAGCCCGAAGGCCTGCAGATTACGAGGTGTCGTGTGGTCAGCACGACGAATCCTCTCAGCCGTTATTCTTAGCTTTCTAGACCGGGGCCGCCATCTCACCGTCAGATAGCTGCTCAATTCTAATCACGTAGGCTGAGTAGACCTCGAACCAGCCCTCAGGTCTAGGTAAAAATCCCTGACCTGGCCGGGAATCGAATCCGGAGCTTCCAGGTAAGAGGCAGGCAGGCTACCCCTACACCACGGGTAGAATCTTCCAGAGTATTATTATTATTATTATTATTATTATTATTATTATTATTATTATTATTATTATTATTATTATTATTATTATTATTATTATTATTACCGGTATTATTATTATTTCTCCGTTCGGGTCTTCTAGAGCGTTGAACGTTAACTTTATGAACTCAAGATGGTGGGCTGGATTCTGGTTAAATCCACCGGTATCTGAATGTGCTCAAATATGTCGGCCTGGTGTAGATAAATTTCCCAGCACGTAAAATAACTCATACGAGCCAATTTTTTGCGCAGTTACTCGGCGCCTTTGATATGTAAGAGCAGCTACCAAAATCCATGGCCCAACAGCCCCGAAGGGCCATGACCTAAGAAGCGACCGCTGTTCAGTCCGAAGGCCTGCAGATTACGAGATGTTGCGTGGTGAGCACGACGAATCCCTTCGGCCGTTATTATTGGCTTTCTAGACAGGGACCGCTATGTCACCGTCAGTTAGCTTCTCAGCTGTAATCACGTAGAGTAAATGGACCTTGAACCAGCCCTCAGATCCAGGTTAAAATCTCTGACTGGCCGGGAGTCGAACCTGTAGCCTCTGGGTGAGAAGCAGGCACGATATCCCGATAACGTGGGACCGAAACGAGTAGTTACTGGGGGGGGGGGGTGTAAATTCAATAATTTATTATTATTAGCATTAGTATTATTATTATTAACCATGCGGGATTTTTACGTGAAAAGTGCATGTGATCAGGTTTCCTTGAAGTATTGTCGGTTCCGTGGCTGTTATTACATCAGCAGTCAAATGAAACTACAGGGTTGCTTACTTGCTTTCCTTATAGTCTGCTATACCTTTCAGTGCTTAGTCTAGAAGCTTCTTTGTACAGTGACCATCAAATTAGACTTTACGGCTTACTCAAGCGACCGAGCAAGCATCTGTGCCGTCTGGGTCACGTAGCTGTCCGACAGCATTCGGGAGATAGTGGGTTCGAACCCCACCGTCGACAGCTCTGCAGATAGTTTTACGTGGTTTCCCATTTTCACACCAGGTAAATGCTGGGGATGTACCCCAATTAAAGCCATGGTCGCTTCCTTCTCAGTCTTAGCCCTTTCCTATCCAATTGACTCCATAAGATCAACCTGTGTCGGAGTGACGTAAAGCAGATCGTAAAAAAAAAAAAAAAAAAAAAACAATCGAAGGGCGTCTAGCGAACTGGCGGCAACGACAGGTTATATTCCCTCAGAAATCTACCGCTCCTTTCGGCTAGATTCAGCCGCTGTTCTCTTCAACAAGAAATAAAAAGCTAACAACCTCGTTATCATAACACTCGGGAAAGATGAAAAGCATACAATAACTTTCCTTACCTGCTTAAAATGATTTCATTTTCCTTTATGCAGTCCTGACATCTTGGAAGGTGTTTCTGTGACGCGCGTCGCAATTCGTGTGTTGTTACTTATATTATAGCTCTCCTAATTTCGTTTTTCAGGGCTTCAGCTGTACTTAGATTGTTCCAATAGATACTATGTTTTGAATTTCCCCACAGATAAACGTTTGCGATAGTTCCGTGCACACCTAACGTAAATACTGTATTTCAGAGTTGAGGATGATCCGAAAATGCGTGTAACGAAATATTGTCATTTAAAAAAGTGTGTGACGGAAGCGTATGATATGTAAGACATATTTATGGGCATTTGATTTCACGTCGTCAAATTTAGCACCATTTTTATTAACTAATACATTTTAATAGTGTAGGCCTATTTAACTATGATGGATAATTGTCACTGAGCATTTTATAAACAGAGTCACTGAGCGCGTGAAGTAAATCAATAGTACTAGTACAGAGCTCTACTAACAACCGAGCCATTCTGCTCAGAGGATGGGATAAAGAAGCTGTTGTCTCCCACTACGTAGCTGACTGAATGGTTTAGTAGGCCTACCTCGATTCCTTATGGACCCAGTATTTCACTTTTTCAAGGAAACCAGCTGCTAGTTTACGTGGCTGTTGATACTGAGGTCATAGCCACAGAGCCACCAGATTTTCCTGGAATCAGAAGCACCTGGACGTGACTTTCCATTTTAAAAAGTACCCGTTTGATGGCCTGGAGGAACATTTGTCAGTGTGCTTGGTAGGTTGATATTATGTAAGCACATTCTAATTAAATGAGGAAATCTGCGAGAATATTCGAAGGGTGTACATTTCTTTTTTTTAAGAAAGGCCTTCCTTCCTTGTGCTAGTCTGCATTTCGTGTCCTTCTTACTTCTGTCATCGTTAGTTATTTACTAACCAAGTAACAATGTTCACCCACTTCCTTTAAGACTTCATTTCCTAATTTAATATTTCCTGCGTCACTTGACTTCGTTCGACTGCACTCCATTACTTTTGTTTTGGTCTTATTTTTATTTTTATCTTGTACTTCTCCAAGACTATGCCCATAACATTCAGCAATTTATCGAGATCTTCTGCAGTCTCACATAAAATGACAATATCATCAGCAAGGTGTTTGAATTCCGAATTAACAATATTTAAGATTAAAATCTCATACTCGAACCTGGGTCCCTCTGAACCTAATGCCACTAGGCTTACCTTTCAACCAAGGAGCCAGTAATAATAATAATATTAATAATATTATTAATAATAATAATAATAATAATAATAATAATAATAAGGACTCCGTTCATGCTGCCTGCGTGTCAGTTGCGACTTTGTTCTTCTGCATGGAGGAGAAACATATCTCTCTTGTTATTTGCTTTACGTCGCACCGACACAGATAGGTCTTATGGCGACGATGGGATAGGAAAGGCCTAGCAGTGGGAAGGAAGCGGCCGTGGCCTTAATTAAGGTACAGCCCCAACATTTGCCTGGTGTGAAAATGGAAAACCACGGAAAACCATATTCGGGGCTGCCGACAGTGAGGTTCGAACCCACTACACCCAGGATGCGAGCTCACACCTGCGCGCCCCTAACCACACGGCCAACTCGTTCGGTGAAACATACCTCTGCTGGATGATCAGTGTTGAGTTATAATTAATATTCACCAAATGTGTCACCAGAGATATTTTGCGTGCTGACATCGTGCAAGGTGGAATACCGAATGGACTCTTATCCGCCTGTCGAAGCTGCGACTAGTTCTGGCAGGTTTGAACACACGATCATCGGACACGAAGACCGACACTATCACTGATCAATAGAGAGATTCTAAAAGCGTAGGTGCATTCTTTCATTTGAAAACAGTAGATAACCCTCCATCAGGCCAAGAAATCTCTATGATAATGTGCTCCTTTCTTTCAATCGAGATCGCACCATCACTTGAAAAGCACCACTGCATACTGCACAGTACTGAAATGCTGTTGGGATTTCCATTCACCTCCAGCTGCTTCACGATGAATGTTTGCCTTGGAGAGAAGATATTCAAATTACTCTTGGTGTACATCGGTCACTCTAACGGAAACTATACTTCACCTGATGTATTGCCTGGAGTCGAGTGGCGGACTTTGAATGCTAGCAGCTGGACGCCAGTGGATTTCAAAACAGGCTCATGGAATCCTCTAGTTTGTAGTTAATGTACAGTGTCATAGATTCAACTGTAATGGTCTGATAATTGGACATTAATTGTCACAAAGTACAGTATTTACAGTCATCAAGTAAAACTGACCTCCGTGAATGAATTTACAAATTACATTTAAAAGTATTTTCATGTTTTATTGAAGTACAGCAGGCACAGGGTATTTTTTTTATCTCTATCATTGTCCTTCTTGTCTTTCTTGGAATATACTGAGCCTGGACTTTCTTCTGTTTCGTTGTCTACACCAGGGCGTTTGACTGGGTACGATCTTTACTTCTCCGGACCATTCTCCTCTAAAATGAGAGTCCTCAGCACTTAGTAGCACTTCTGCGGAACCTGTGCGAGAGAAATACCGCAAGAGTTATATTTCCTTTTCAATATCCATAGGAGTCTCTTACGATAGACAGGAAGATCATCCCCACCCAGTGAGGAAATTAATCCAAAGGCACGAATCTATCAAATTTTTATCATTCTGAAAGCCATCTCACTGCCATTCAGATTCGATTATCCAATCATGTAGACAATAAGGGACAGTCATGGATCATTTCCTTCACATCTACATCGTATAGGAGTTTTGGATTCACCACGTTGTCGATGTCAGTATGCGGAGGATGGCGATCTCAAACACATTTTGTTTAAGTACGCCCTGTATGATGCTTCTCGTAGCCGCTCTCTATCTGAATTATATTACCTACAAGTTCCGTTCCTGACCAGCGCTGCATTGGTGTTGCAAGGCGAAAACAATTCACTTCTCAATGCTGTAATGGACTTTTTGAGAACAGCGGTTATAAGAATTTGACTTTGTGCTCATCTTATTGTTGCCAGTATTTTGTTTGTTCACCCCCTCTCCACCCGGAAAAGAGATTCAGTGTGGTTTTATGAACCTGATTAATGTGGACGATTTTGTTTTTATTTCTTATAAGCACTTTGCGCTGACAATTCAAATTTTTGTGTGTTTGTTGTGAACGTTCATTGTACATGGGAGATGACCAATTGTTGTTACAACAAAGGTCAATTAAATAAAAAAAATTAAAAAAAAGCAATAAGGGGCAATGGCGAATGTACAGGTTGTGACAGTAAGGCACGTCCAAACTTTCAGGACACATTTTCTCACACGAAGAGAAAGACAATACGTTATATGGACATGGGTCGGGAAACGCTTTTCTTTTCATGTTGGAACGCATTTCATACAACTATATAATAATAATAATTTCGTGTGGCTATTTCTAGCCGAGTGGAGCCCTTGTAAGGCAGACCCTCCGATGAGGGTGGGCGGCATCTGCCATGTGTAGGTAACTGCGTGTTGTGGTGGAGGGTAGTGTTATGTGTGGTGTATGAGTTGCAGGGATGTTGGGGACAGCACAAGCACCCAGCCATTGGAATTGACCAATTAAGGTTAAAATCCCCGACCCGGCCGGGAATCGAACCCGGGACCCTCTGAACCGAAGGCCAGGACGCTGACCATTCAGCCAACGAGTCGGACAAACTCGTATCCTCATCCCGAGGTGGTGCAGCTCTTTTCAGGTACACCCCCATTGGAGGTGAGCTGCATGTACCGTTTCAACCACATACCAGCCCTCCTGCCATTCTTAAATTTCTGGCAGTACCGGGAATCGAACCCGGGCCCCCGAGGACGGCAGCTAATAACACTAACCGTTACGCTACGGAGGCGGACATTACAACTCTACGTAGTACATTAATCACGGGAAGTACACAGGAACAAAATGTTATAGCATATGACATGAAACTCTTCCCTACATGAAATGTTAAAAATGCCCTCCTTTAGCCTTGCTATATACATCAACTCGCCGTGGGATACATCAGCGCATCCCAACGAAATGTGTCATGGCTCTTATTGTGCCGTGGTTGAAAAAGGGATGGCGGCTGGATTTCGGGTATAAATAATTTAGTAAGTTTTGAAGATTATGTCTCAAAAATGAAAGAAAATGGAACCTATTTCATTGTGTCCGCCTCTGTGGTGTAGTGGTTAGTGTGATTAGCTGCCACATCCGGAGGCCCGGGTTCGATTCCCGGCTCTGCCACAAGATTTATAAAGTGGTACGAGGTCTGGAATATGGTCCACTCAGCTACGGGAGGTATACTGAGTAGAGGGGGAGGTTCGATTTCCACCTCAGCCATCCTCGAAGTGGTTTTCCGTGGTTTCCCACTTCTCCTCCAGGCAAATGCCGAATGGTACGCCTACCTAACACAAGGCCACGGCCACTTCCTTCCCTCTTCCTTGTCTATCCCTTCCAATCTTCCCATCCTACCCTCCCCTTCCACAAGGCCCCTGTTCAGCATAGCTGGTGAGGCCACCTAGGTATGGTACTGGCCCTCCTCCCCAGTTTTATCTCAGACCTAATGTCTCACGTTCTGGGACACTGCCCTTGAGGCGGTAGAGGTGGGATCCCTCGCTGAGTCCGAGGGAAAAACCAACCCTGGAGGGTAAGCAGATTAAGAAAGAAAGAAAACGATTTCACTGTAGGCCTATTAATAATTACATATAATTAATTTTTTTGCTACTTGTTTAACGTCCCACTGACACATCGAAGGTTTGCGGCGACGGAAGCATGGGAAAGGGCAAGGATTGGAAAGCTAATGGCCGTGGCCTTAATTAAGGTACATCCCCAGCATTTTCCTCATCTGAAAATCGGAAACCGCGGAGAACCATCTTTCGGGCTGCCAACCGTTGGATTCGAACCCACAATCTCCTGAATGCAAGCTCACAGCTGCACAAGCCTACCCTCACGTCCAACCCGCTCTGTGCTTGATATCTCTTCGAAGGTCAGACATAGGACTCAGATCTCTCGATAGCCTGTGCGGAAATGGCTCATTTTCTTTGATTAATAAAGACACTGTATATTCTGCAGTTCAAAATAAACTGCATATGGTTCATTGTTTATAGTGTTCTGGTTTTTAGCGGTCCGACTCCTTGGCTGAATGATCGGCGTTGAGGCCTTCGGTTCACAACCGGGTAGATAATTTTAATTACAACTGATTAATTTTTCTGGCTCGGGTACTGGACTTTTTATTTTCCCAACACTGTCCTATTCATACTCAGACAACATACCACACTTCCAATCACCACAATAACACGCAATAGTGATTACATCCCTCTACATAGGCTTTGAGTCAGGAAGAGCATCCGGCCATAAAATAGGGCCAAATATACATGTAAGTTACGTATGACCCCACAGGTGTGGGAAAAGCGGTAGGTGAAGATAAAAGTTCTCGTAATTAGTGGACGAATACTGTATAAGCCTACTGCAGTAGCAAAAGGAAAAGTTTAAATCAAAAATTAAATAAACAGTAGGCCTACACGAAATATTTGAAGCAAAAATAACTCACTTCAATGTGAATGGAGTATGAATATCTTAGTTCCATGATAAAGAAGAAGTTATGCATAATAATATAGAAGACCGGGCGAGTTGGCCGTGCGCGTGGAGGCGCGCGGCTGTGAGCTTGCATCCGGGAGATAGTAGGTTCGAATCCCACTATCGGCAGCCCTGAAAATGGTTTTCCGTGGTTTCCCATTTTCACATCAGGCAAATGCTGGGGCTGTACCTTAATTAAGGCCACGGCCGCTTCCTTTCAACTCCTAGGCCTTTCCTATCCCATCGTCGCCATAAGACCTATCTGTGTCGGTGCGACGTAAAGCCCCTAGCAAAAAAAATAATAATATAGAAGGAAAAGTTCAAAACAATGACGTATGAATACCGTTGGCCGTACTGCAGTGATAGTACATGTTCATTCTAACCACGTTTGCCGTGAGTCACACTAGGTGTAATATATTAGCATGCCGGTAGAACCCATCACGATTATTTCACCATTCAAGAAAATAATGCGATTAGTAATTCCGTTATTTCAATGAACCAGTGCTGAATAAGCAAGGAAAAGACCTTACTGAGGAAAATTACCATCATCGCGACCTGATCAACTTTGGTTCACTGCTCATCTCGTGATAGGCGTGCATTTTTAGAGCCAATTCAACGCCTTATTGGGCCTCTGAAAGGAAGAGAAATGTAAGACCAATTGCCAAGTTTCTTGATACATACATTCATAGATCTTTCGTCTTCATATTTATGCCTTTGAGCGTTCAGTCTGCAAGGCTCTGTATATCTACAAAATGGCTCCACAGTTCTCCGTTTGTAACTGACTCTGTGGCCTCGTTTGTTTCCATACCTCTTATATTTAAATAATTGGAAACTTAACATCGTCGTGCCGGCTTGAGTGGCTCAGGCGGTTGAGGCGCTGGCCTTCTGACCCCAACTTGGCAGGTTCGATTCTGACTCAGTCCGGTGGTATTTGATACGCCAGCGTCGTGTCGGTAGATTTACTGGCACGTAAAAGAACACTCGCTGGACTAAATGCCGGCACCTCGGCGTCTCCGAAAACCGTAAGATTAGTCAGTGGGACATAAAGCCAATAACAGTATTATTATAAATAACCATCGTCGTCATAGTCTCCCACTACATCTATAACCCACCATAATCGAGTCCATTATTCTGCTAGGTAACCTTCTCCGTTCAGCCTCATATGACCCCAGTTTATGCATTCCGAATAATAATAATGTTATTTGTTTTACGTCCCACTAACTACTCTTTTACGGTTTTCGGAGACGCTATGCGTTCCGCTTCATCCACCCGAGCATATTCGTAATTTAGCTTTTATCTCCTCATTCCTAGTACCCTGCCGCCATTGTTCCTACCTGTTGTCTGCAGCGATCATGCTCGCTACTTTCATGTCTGTTACTTCTAATTTATGAACAAAACATTCTGAGTCCACCTATCTACCTCTCCCGTACAGCGAATTCGGTCTGTAAATAGACAGGTGTAAGGAATATTTCATCCGGGAGCTGACTTCTTCCTGCAGAATACTGTTGATCGCAACTGGGAGCTCACTGCATTAACCTTACTGCACCTTGATTCAATCTCACTTACTATACTACCATCCTGGAAAAATACATATCCTAAATACTTGAGCTGATCTACATGTTCTGTATTCCCAGCCTAACATTCAATTCTTTTAGATGTCTACCCTACTGAAATCACATTAGTCTCGGAAATGCTAATTTTCGTATCATGTATTTTCAAGTTCCAAGATATTAGATTGCACGCTTTCAGCACAGTCTTACTACATTACTGCATTTCCATCTAACTGAATCTCTCCCTGACAATTGATATCTTTCAGTAGATGACAAAACAAAGACAAAGTCACCTCCGTACAGGCCGTGAAGGCCCTTGGAGGAGGCTTCCACCATTGTTAACCGCGGCACGTGATGGGGTACAGTGGTTAGCTCTACGCCCGGCCGCCTTTGCCCCCAGGAATTAACCTGGTACTCATTTTTGGTGTAGGCTGAGTGAACCTCAGGGCCATATGCACTTCCGGAAGTGGAAATCTCGTTTCTTAAATTTTACGAGTTCCTGACGGGGATTCGAACCCACGTCCTTGCGGGCGAACCGAGCACGCCTTTACCGCCTCGGCCAGGCAGCCCCTTTTCAGTAGATGGCCCGTGTAAACTATGAACAGCAAAGGTGAAGGATTACAGCCTTGTCTAATCCTTAGATTGATTTCATTAATCTGCCCTGAACACCACACTCATTCAGCACGGCTAACATCATTTCCTTCACTACTCCACATATGCCTTGTCTAAATCTACGAAACATAAACATAACTGTCTATTATCCTCGTAGCATTTTTCATTTTCCCGGCGCATACTGAAAATCTGATCCAGACAGCCACTCTGTGGTTTGAAAATGCACTGGCTTTCATCAAACTTACTCTGAGCCATCGATCGCACCCTCCCTTCCAAAATGCCAGTGAACACTTTGCCTGGTATACTGTTCAATGTATTACCTGGATAGTTGTTTCAATCCTTCCTGTTTCCTTGCTTGTAGAAATGTTCAGTTACTGTGTTTATCCAATCAGAAACATTTCTTGATTTACAGTAATAATAATAATAATAATAATAATAATAATAATAATAATAATAATAATAATAATAATAATAATATTAATGTACTCACCGATTTTGAAGTCCCATTTACAATAATATAGTTATTGCAATCATATAGCCTGAAAGTTAACACAGCATTTAGAGTCACAAAATATTTCAGTTAACATCAATATGATAGTTGATAATTTTGATGGAAACCACCCGTAGATTTCTACAAGTGGGTATCCGTTCTCGTTCATCCAGGCTAAAATTGTTTTAAAAAAATGATATTACCTGAAAATATTTCTCTCGATCAGAAAAGGAGGCCGTATACCCAGAACGTTTGTACCAATACTTATGGGAGAATGTATTGTTATAATATTTTGCACACTGTCAATATTTAAATTGCTCCGATCTCTGAACCAAAGTAGACTGGTCCGGATCACTGGTTTCAAACCGGATGGCCAGGGAGTCACACGTGTTTAATGCCACGATGTCACTGAACCAGCAGGATCCACAACAACAAATGCCTCTTAGCAGCAATAAAAACCTCTCTTGGTTATAAAGTATATTTTACGTTTTGATGTGTGAAAATCATGTTCTGTAGATGTGGCAGTATTTTACGGTTGGTGTTCAACATTCATTTGTAGGCTGCACGAGAAGATTCGTGCACTACTGCGCCACTCTATCTATACAATTTTTTCAAGGTCCAAAAGATTCCTGTTCCTTTCTGTTCAAGGAAATATAAAGTGAAAGTATACCTTCCAAGGTTCAATTTGCATTATAAGCTTTAGCGCAAATGCTGTTGAATCCAGTCACCTTCCTCCAGAGTGAGATGCAAATTACCGGACAAGCTGGCCGTGCGGTTACGGTCGCGCAGCTGTGAGTTTGCATCCGGCAGATAGTGGATTCGAACCCCACTGTCGGCAGCCCTGACGATGGTTTTCCATTGTTTCCCATTTTCACACCAGAAAAATGCTGGGGCTACGGCCGCTTCCCTCCCACTCGTAGGCCTTTCCTATCCCATCCTCGCCATAAGACCTATCTGTGTCTGTGCGACGTGAAGCAAATAGCAAAAAAAAAAAAAAAAAAAAAAAGGGGGGGATGCACATTTCATTGGCACAAATTGCATACTAATAAAACAATACTAATATTTCCCTTGCCATTCATACGTACTAAATCAGAGTAGCCACACGGGCTATTTTATAACTAAATTTTGGGGAAAATCTACTTAGACCAAACAGTCATATCTGATCTCCATTTAGGGCTATCACCCAGGTGGCAGATTCCCTATCAACTGTTTAACCAGTCTCAAATTAGAGACGTTACTAGATTTTGGCATGAATACAATAATTTCAGTGGGGAGGGTGTCTAGTGACCCCGGGAAGAATTTTAACTCACCCTTCATCCCCCACAACGGGTAGCTCCCTTGTGCTGTATTGATAGGATGCAAGTTCTTATGGGGATCACTGTACTAAGTGTTATTATAAGGAATTATCTTAATTGGGGTAATCACATAAATGGGATTGTAAATAAAGGGAACAGATCTCTGCACATGGTTATGAGGGTTGTCGCAAGGATGTAAAAGAGAGGGTATGTAAGTCTCTGGTAAGACCTCAACATGAATATGGTTCCAGTGTTTGAAGCCCTCGCCAGGATTACTTGATCCAAGAACTGAAAAAATCCCTAGGAAAGCAGCTCTATATATTCTGGGTGATTCCCGACAATGAGCAGTGTCACGAAAATGTTGCAAAGTTTGGGGCTGGGAGGACTTAGGAGAAAGGAGACGAGCTGCTCGACTAAGTAGTATGTTCCGAGCTGTCATTGGAGAGATGAAGTAGAATAACGTTAGTATGCGAATAAGTTTGAGTGGTGTTTTTAAAAGTAGGAAAAATCACAATATGAAGATAAAGTTTGAATTCAAGAGGACGAATTGGGGCAAATATTTGCTTATAAGAAGGGGAGTTAGGGATTGAAATAATTTTCCAAGGGAGATTTTTTATAAATTTCCATATTTTTTGCAATTATTTAGGAAGAGACTAGGTAAAAAACACAAAGGGAATCTGCCACCTGAGCGGCTGTCCTAAATACAGAACAATGGCGCTTGCTTGATTGATTGATTGATTGATTGATTGATTGATTGATTGATTGATTGATTGATTGATTGATTATGTATTCAATAGCGGAGTCAAATAACGCAATATGAAAATGCGCTTGACAGGAATTCGTGACTCTCAATGTAGGATGCGTCAAATTAACTCCACGTCCTCGGTTACTGTTCTCATGGCGAAGCTCTACGAAATACAAGACATCATCAAATACGATCTGCCATTACTGAAACGTTAAGAAACTCTGGCTTTACAGTCTTCGAGAAGGTTCATGGTCTCTCTCTGTTACAGGCAGCACCTGTTGAATTGACCTGATAGCCTTCAAAGACAATCGAATGGGCTTTATAATAGATCCGACGATCGGATATAAAACTTAGGAAACGCAACCCAAAATAGAGTACCAGCTGGACGATATCGAAGTCATCAGATTAATGGTTGGTACTAGAGAAATAATTCCTGTCTTTTTCGTCAAGTTCTACAAATCATTTTACCTATATGCGACATTAATATGAGAAGTTATCAGTGACTGCCTTGAAATATTTAATCTAAATCCAGAACAAGCATATCTCCGAAATTGATTAATGATATTACTGTTTTTAATTTAGTGCTCTGAAGCCATTTCTTTACAGATGCAACTCAGTTATAAATGAAAGCACATATGCCAGATACACTAATCAACCATAAGGTAATCTACTCCTACCAATTCCTTTTAAAATTTCCTTTGTTTTACTGTACACTTGTCTCCAAGAGCGTCTGAAAGTTACGGCGGCTGAGCGCCATAAAGCGAGTTCTGCGCTTTTGGAGTCTCAGTCAAGTACATCTACTGCCCCTTCGGGTTAAAATGGTTGATAGTTCATGGTCTTAAAAATATGCTGTAATTTGTTTAGAATTAAGAATTAGGATGTCAACAATACAGTTTAGAATACGCATTGATTAGATACGTTACTTCGACAGTACCTGACACACAGCACGCAGTTTACGTCAAAACTTGCGACCATGGTTCAGACACATCCACATTCTAATTACTTTCTTAGCTGTTTGTGCGGAGACACACACTATTAATGATGTGATTTTAGTCCTCGGTAATCCTGTGGGCATTCTGAAGTGGTATTTTCCAGGGTATCTTTATAATAGCTCCTAGAAATATGAGATATAGTATCTCGTCTCGGAGCTCGGAACGGTCATTCCAATCAGAAAGCAAAGAATCGTAGTTGAACTCACTCGCGAACTATGGAGAAATTCAGCTTATTAGATGTATACTGAAACAGTAGGAAATGAGTTGTGACTCAATATTTCCCAAGTTTCTGTCTTAAAACTTGAGCTTAATAACTCTGACAGGGACTGATATGACAACTATGCATGCAAATCAATAGGAAATATTATGGAGGCCCAAAAAAATAAATAATGTGAGTTGTGTAAGCGGCCGCTTTAAATAATATCGAAAGAGGAACGCTAGCTCTGTGCAATAAGCCACTCTTATGTTATTTCTTCCTCCTCATGCGTTCTCGCCCATATGACGTCTACGGTTGCGTCCGTTTCCCTGAGGTAAATCACTCACATATGTAGGAAATATCAACTGAACGGTACTTAATAGTAACAGCTACGTCACTTCGATGATCTACGTCAAGTTCAATCTACGCAATAGACTGAATTTCTGGCAATCAGTAACGGATAAGTTGTGACTAGAGAAGAATGACTTCGAGCCATTTGAATTCCTGACCAATTTGTTAAATTTAATCGCAGTAGCCAACGGCCGTAGCCGTGTTGAAACACCGGATCCCGTGAGATCTCCGAAGTTAAGCAACATTGGGCGTGGTCGAGAATTGGATGGGTTGCCACGCGCTGTTGGTGGGGGTAAGGGAATGGAGGAGCGGAAAGGAGCTGGCTACCCTACCGCACGTAAACACCGGCCCAGGCACGCCTCTGCGGAGGTTCGGACCTGCCTTCGGGCAGAACACACCCTTACCTTACCTAATCGAAGTACGCAACATACAAAGTACATAGAGACCTATGTTGTTGTTTGTTGTTTGAGTCATCAGTCCATAGACTGGTTTGATGCAGCTCTCCATGCCACCCTACCCTGTGCTAACCTTTTCATTTCTACGTAACTATTGCATCCTACATCTGCTATAATCTGCTTGTCATATTCATATCTTGGTCTACCCCTACCGTTCTTACCACCTACACTTCCTTCAAAAACCAACTGAACAAGTCCTGGGTGTCTTAAGATGTGTCCTATCATTCTATCTCTTCTTCTCGTCAAATTTAGCCAAATTGATCTCCTCTCACCAATTCGATTCAGTATCTCTTCATTCGTGATTCGATCTATCCATCTCACCTTCAGCATTCTTCTGTAACACCACATTTCAAAAGCTTCTATTCTCTTTCTTTCTGAGCCAGTTATCGTCCATGTTTCACTTCCATACAATGCCACGCTCCACACGAAAGTCTTCAAAAACATCTTTCTAATTCCGATATCAATGTTTGAAGTGAGCAAATTTCTTTTCTTAAGAAAGCTCTTCCTTGCTTGTGCTAGTCTGCATTTTATGTCCTCCTTACTTCTGCCATCGTTAGTTATTTTACTACCCAAGTAACAATATTCATCTACTTCCTTTAAGACTTCATTTCCTAATCTAATATTCCCTGCATCACCTGCCTTCGTTCGACTGCACTCCATTACTTTTGTTTTGGACTTATTTATTTTCATCTTGTACTCCTTACCCAAGACTTCATCCATACCATTCAGCAACTTCTCGAGATCTTCTGCAGTCTCAGATAAAATAACAATATCATCGGCAAATCTCAAGGTTTTGATTTCTTCTCCTTGGACTGTGATTCCCTTTCCAAATTTCTCTTTGATTTCCTTTACTGCCTGTTCTATGTAAACATTGAAAAGGAGAGGGGACAAACTGCAGCCTTGTCTCACTCCTTTCTGCATTGCTGCTTCTTTTTCAAAGCCCTCGATTCTTATCACTGCAGACTGATTTTTATACAGATTGTAGATAATTCTTCGTTCTCGGTATCTGATCCCTATCATCTTCAGAATCATAAATAGCTTGGTCCAATCAACATTATCGAATGCCTTTTCTAGATCTACGAATGCCATGTACGTGGGCTTGTCCTTCTTGATTCGATCCTCTAAGATAAGACGTAAAGTCAGGATAGCTTCACGTGTTCCTACATTTCTTCTGAAGCCAAATTGATCTTCTCCCAACTCAGCTTCAACTTGTTTTTCCATTCTTCTGTAAATAATATGTGTTAAGATTTTGCAGGCATGAGATACTAAACTAATGGTGCGGTAGTTTTCACACCTGTCAGCACCGGCTTTCTTGGGAATAGGTATAACAACATTCTTCCGAAAATCGGATGGGACTTCTCCTGTCTCATACATCTTGCACACTAAATGAAATAACCTTGCCATGCTGGTTTCTCCTAAGGCAGTCAGTAATTCAGAGGGAATGTCATCAATTCCAGGTTGCCTTGTTCCTATTGAGGTCACTCACAGCTCTGTCAAACTCTGACCTCAAAATTGGGTCTCCCATTTCATCAGCATCAACAGCCTCTTCATGTTCCAGAACCAAATTATCTATATCTTTACCTTGATACAACTGTTGGATATGCTCCTGCCATCTTTCTGCCTTGTCTTCTTTCCCTAGAAGTGGTTTTCAATCTGAGCTCTTAATATTCATACACCTAGATTTCCTTTCTCCAAAGGTTTCCTTGATTTTCCTGTATGCAGCATCTACCTTTCCCAGGACCATACAGCCTTCGACATCCTTGCATTTCTCCTTCAGCCATTCCTCCTTAGCTACCTTGCACTTTCTATCCACTTCATTCTTTAATCGCCTGTATTCTTTTCTGCCCTCTTCATTTCTAGCATTCTTGTATTTTCGTCGTTCATCAATCAGGTCTAGTATCTCCTGAGTTATTCACTGATTCTTAGTTGATCTTTTCTTCCTTCCTAACATTTCTTCAGCAGCCCTACTGACTTCATTTTTCATGACACTCCACTCTTCCTCTATAGTGTTTCCTTCAGCCTTTTCATTTAGTCCTTGTGCAACATGTTCCTTGAAACAATCCCTCACATTCTTTTCTTTCAACTTCTCTAGATACCATCTTTTTGCATTCTTTCCTTTCTTCAATTTCTTCAACTTCAGATGGCATTTCATGACCAACAAGTTGTGGTCAGAGTCCACGTCTGCTCCTGGGAAAGTTTTGCAATCCAACACCTGGTTTCTGAATCTCTGCCTAATCATAATGAAGTCTATTTGATACCTTCCAGTGTCTCCAGGTCTCGTCCACGTATACAGCCGTCGTTTGTGGTGTTTGAACCAAGTATTGGCAAGGACTAAATTATGATCAGTGCAGAATTCAACCAGACGACTTCCTATTTCGTTCCTTTGTCCCAATCCAAATTCTCCTACTGTACTACCTTCTCTTCCTTGGCCTACCACTGCATTCCAGTCTCCCATCACAATTAGATTCTCGTCACCTTTTACATATTGTATTAAATCTTCTATCTCCTCATATATTCTTTCGATTTCTTCATCGTCCGCTGAACTAGTAGGCATATAGACCTGCACTATTGTGGTGGGCATTGGTTTGGTGTCTATCTTGACGACAATAATTCTTTCACTATGCTGGTCGTAGTAGCTTACCCGCTGCCCTATTCTCTTATTCATTATTAAACCAACTCCTGCATTTCCCCTGTTTGATTTTGTGTTGATAATTCGGTAGTCGTCTGACCTATAACCTATAACAAGCAATAACGTTTTGAAAATTATATGTCAAGGGTACATTGTCTAAGTGTACTAAAGGAAAGGAATTATAAGCATGTAGACGTTTCCGCCTACTTCATTTTTCATCTAACTTCCTCCGCACTGATATGTTTCCACGTAAATGCATTCTAAAACATTACTATCAATTAATTTGTAAGAAATAGAAAAATACGCGAAACAAAACAAAACTTCTTCAACATAAAGAAATCGAGAAATCGATAACTTCTACAGCGAGAGCTGTGGACGAAGGATGAGATAACATGTGAATTGAAATCTAGGACAGTTTGATCGTAATTCTGTTAGCAAATATGTAGGTATGAATATCTGCCCCTTAGTTGCATCTCCTTGGGGCTGGGAATTAGATTAAAAAATATCTGGCATGGTTTTACGGTCGGTACCTAATGCCAACCTCAGTTGAAGATGAAATGAATGATGGTGAATGAAACTGGTTAAGGGGGTGGGTGATATCGACTGTGACCTACGAATAGGAACTGTCCAGGCATTTACCTAGAAGTGAAAATGAGAAACCACCGAAAACCATTCTCAGGACAGCCGACGGTGGGGTTCGAACCCACTCGTCTCTATAATGCGGAGCTTGGATCCATAGCCATGGCGTGTTTAAACGCGTGAACACTCCGTTAGCAAATATTTATATAAATAAAATTACAATTTTGTCTTTTCAAACAATTACCTCGTCCACGTGGCAGATTCCCTATCTCTTGTTTTCCTGGCCTTTTCTTAAATGATTGCAAATAAATTGGAAATTTATTGAACATCTCCCTTGGTAAATTATTCCAGTCTCTAACTCCCCTCCCTATAAACGAATATTTGCCCCAATTTGTCCTCTTGAATTCAAACTTTATCTTCATATTGTGATCTTTCCTACTTTTAAAGACGCCACTCAAATTTACTCGTCTACTGATATCATTCCACCCCATCTCTCCACTGACAGCTCGGAACATACCACTTAGTCGAGCAGCTCGTCTCCTTTCTCCCAAGACTTCCCAGCCCAAACTTTGCAACATTTTGTAATGCTACTCTTTTGTCGAAAATCACCTAGAACAAATCGAGCGGCTTTTCTTTGGATTCTGTCCAGTTCTTGAATCAAGTAATCCTGGTGAGGGTACCATACATTATTTGTTTTTTTTTGTTTTTTTTGTTTTTTGTTTTTTTTTCTAGTTGCTTTACGTCGCACCGACACAGATAGGTCTTATGGCGACGATGGGACAGGGAAGGGCTAGGAGTGGGAAGGAAGTGGCCGTGGCCTTAATTAAGGTACAGCCCCAGCATTTGCCTGGTGTGAAAATGGGAAACCACGGAAAACCATCTTCAGGGCTGCCGACATTGGGGTTCCAACCTACTATCTCCCGAATACTGGATACTGGCCGCACTTAAGAGACTGCAGCTATCGAGCTCGGTGTTTGTTTATTATGACATCGCGGTAAACTGATCACACAGAATTTCTCTAAACTGAGTATTTACTGTAATTTCGGCGATAGACAGGATGTGCACTGGGCTATACATTATTTGATCGGTATACATAGGTGTAGCAATATTGAGGGGACCTGAAGAGGAAATGTTAAAATTCTCCATTAATACTAGCCATATCAATAAACTGTGAATAAATAAATTTACAATTAATATAATTTATGATCTTTTGTGCTTCATACGTTTTTCTCCGTCCGAGAAATAATGATGGAGAAAATATTCGCGACCATAACATTTCAAACACTTCAAAATATCTCCGCAAATATCAATTGTGTCAAAACACCGGACATAAAAATTATAGAAAATTTCGTTTTAGATATTTCATATCTCACACAATATTTACCATAATGGTTATAATAATAGATATATTCACGAACATACATTTTCATCGCAAAGTCCATCAATGTTGTGAGCATTGTTAACATGGAAGTATTTATTCATCCCTTGAAGAAACGTACATTATGAGGCTCACAGGAAAGATAAGCATTTAAATCTACTGTACATTACGTACAATATTTACAGTCTGAGATCTAGTGAGCCAGGTTTCACGAAAAAGAATTCAACGCATTTCTATCCAGTTGCCCTAATTGAACACTCATTTACAATACAGTGAATGGATGGTTCAGGAGCACCTCAACCATATCGAGGGGACAGAACATTTCTCCTCTTCAGTAAAATTCCATCACAAATTGCGTAGTTATTCCGGATCCTGTTTAGTGTGGTCCATTGCTTGGTGAGCTAAATTTTGTAGCGGATATTCTTGCTGAATTCAGATATGATCAAAACTCGAGACTAGATCCGGAGGTCTATTCATCTGCCCAAACTGTCGCTTTTTGGGCTTGACAGGCAAATGTGGATTGGCCATGAACTTATTGTTCTGGCTAATCAGTGCAACATCTCTGCGAAGGGGAGTTGGACGAATATCGCTGAGGGCAGTAAGCCAGTAAACTGTTGTGGAACCGGTAAAACAGGTGATTAGTCTCATGGTGTTATTAAGCTGCGTGTCAATTAGCTTAACGTGGGGGCTATTGAGTCGAAATGGAGTACAACATTCAGCCTCCCGAGGTCAATCCTAAAGCGCAGCTGTCTAAGGTGATCTGCAAAGCTTCTGCAATGTATTACGGTTTCATATTATTTTAACTGCTCGGTCGGTGGATGCAGAGTGGCCACGGCTGGTTCGTGGTCCGACAGCTCTGCACTCCGGCCGGCCAAACGAGCAGAGGAGAGGTGGCCAAAGCTTAACCCCTCTGTATTTGGAAGACGAAGACGGGGTGTTCCCTACCATTGGATGTCCTGAGAATTGTTTCCCCCGGTTTTCCATTCTCCTGCACTAAGGCGAATGCCTAGTATAGTTCACGGCCACCAACCCTCTCAGCTCCTTCACCGTATCACATCTCTCTGGCCTGAGAGACGGCGTTACCGTCCACTCGAGGAACGGAATGAGAACGTTTCAGTAGTAGTAATAGTTTGACTGATGTATTCTGAAGATGTTGCTTGTGAAAAAGTGTTCGATCCAAGTACTCTGGGAACTTGTTATGCTTCAAGAAATAAGTGTTAAAGATATCATGACAACAAGACATACAGCAATGGTGGAGGTTGCCGTCATGATTATTTTTTATAATATAAAAAACCGCATGCTCATCAGCTCATCAGAAAATTGCGGTGGAAATGAGAAGGGAAACGTGAAGAAATTAACACTGAAAAAACGAGGGAGGGATCTTAAAAGGGTTTTCATGTCAATAAGAGTGGCATAAAATTCTCTTCTCCTAACCCTATGGTTCTAAGCTCTTCATTGACGGGCAGTATAACTAGAGAAATGACCCACCTATAATTTCATCTCAAATATCTTCACTGTGATTATTGCAACAGATGATCATGAACTAGAAACCATCATGTGGAGGTTAGACGAGCAAAGCAGAGAATATGGTCTTGAAATCAAAAAGACTAAAGTGATGATTGTAGACCGTTTTAATAACAACAGACCTCCCATAAAAAGAATTGCGGATGATGAGGTTGTCAGTCGCTTCGAGTATCTGGGATCTATTGTCACAAATACTGGAGACTGTGAACCTGAGATCCGCAAGCGCATTGCGATTGCAAGAAATTCAACAGCAAAACTTACTCGCATCTGGAAGGACACCTTCGTAACTTCCAAGACAAAGCTCACCCTCATGCGAACTCTGATCTTCCCTATCGCAACCTATTCAGCAGAAACTTGGACGATGAAGACGGCGGATTGCCGCAGGATTGATGCTCTAGAAA
Organism: Anabrus simplex; assembly: GCF_040414725.1. Classification (NCBI taxonomy): domain Eukaryota; kingdom Metazoa; phylum Arthropoda; class Insecta; order Orthoptera; family Tettigoniidae; genus Anabrus; species Anabrus simplex. Next base: position 74,865,890 of record NC_090265.1, on the reverse strand, counting down.
TGGGGTGCTATAGGAGATTACTGCGAATACCATGGACAACACACCGTACTAATGAATCGATCCTGCAATAGCTAGGCATCAGAATAATTCTGTCGACCCTTATCAACCAAAAACAACTCAGATATTTTGGTCATATTGCCAGAAGACAGGAGGCAATGGAAATACTTGTCATAGAGGGAAAAGTCGAAGGCCGAAGACCTAGAGGACGTGGACCGTTAGGTGGTTGGACGAGATCAAGAACTTGACCAGGATAAGCTTACAGCAAGCAAGTCACCATGCCCAAAACAGAGACTCCTGGAGGAAGATCACCAAAAAGGATTGTCGCGTGATGCCACTACACCCTTACGAAGGGTTGGAATAAGAGAGAGATCTTCCGGCTGCTTGAAGATATCGATAGTCAGGGGCTTAACAATAAGAGGCACATGAAAGGAATGAACCAATTAAGATTTAAATTCCCTACCCGGCCGTGAATCGAAGCAACTTGGCATTGATTCGTCGAGACTTTTGAAAGCATGGGGCATACATTGCGCGTTTTTCTATGTGCCCCTTATAGTTACTCAACTTCGTGAAAACTGCCTGTCGCTATCTTCAACAATCCAGGAGATATTTGATGTGAAAAACTTATGTTAGTCATCCTGTATAGAAGGATATTGCCGTTTTCGTCCATGAACTAATCTCAGGTTTTCCTTCTTGACGTACTACTAGTTCGTTTTTAGTGACGGATTTGCGTCAAAGCTCGAGTAACAACAATTATTTCAAAACATTTCTTGGAAATGTATGACACCAACAATACCTAAATTGCGTCAATGAGAAAAGACCCGAAGCATAACATATTAAAGTTTATGGCTTCCTCATTAGTTTGATTGAACACTATAGTATAATAATTAATAAAATAACGGCAGATCCTGAATGTTAATTGACATCCTGTCCTTCCTGTTTAAGGAAATGATTAGCCGTGTATACTATAGGATGATAACATCTATCTTCCACTGGAACTGTTGATCACTTCAGTTAATTGGGGAAGGTCTTGAATTATTTCCTTTAGTTCCCACTGGAACATACATCATCTATGAAACTGCGCTGTCTTATTCTAGTGCTCACGTCCTTTTCACTTCTCCCTAGCTCCTCTCCTATTGTCGACCCTCATTTGTCATTTTACATCTCCACGATTGTTTAGACTTTCTACTTTTCGGTGAATGGCTGATCAAAAGAATCTACTGTAAATAAGGAATACCTGATATGTTACCATTTTTAATAGAACAGCGCTATTATAATTTTGACTAAATAGTTGATCGATTATATATTTCCTGATCTGTAACTTCTGCAATGTTATATTATATTAAACTTGTTGACTAGATTTATTACTTTCCTCGTTTACTTTCTTCCTGCTTAGGTTTTAGACATTGCTTCAGAAAATAATTGCTTACTTGTTTAGAAAGCTGAGATTTTGAATATGGAGAAGCTGTATCCCTCTAAATGGGTTCTGAATAAGTGTTTCAACATAATTACTCAATAAGTAGTGTTGATTAGTAAAAACTACGAGATACTGCATATAACACTTATTTCATTTCTGTACGTTGGCATTGTTGATTTCTGGGATTTTACCTAGGCATATATCCGAGGTTCTACCGAAATTTATAAGTCGCAAGCTATTTTAGCCATCGATCACGGAAACATCACTTACTCGTTAGCATGTGCATGATTATATTTCTTTCAACCTCTCATGTTGTTGCTGAAGTTCTGAGGAACGTAGCTGCAGAGGCTTGTCGTGACGTACTCACTTCCTGTCCCTCTCTGGCCCTGGACTGTTGCATGTAATTTTAGATCCGACCTCTCCCTTCTTGTGTAAATCACAAGTATCAGGTTAATATTCAAAAAGTATGATCTCCATAGTAAATCCCCCATTGAGTTCGACTTTTGGACTTAAAGCTTTCAGAAGTCCGCCACTGGTATTTATCTTTTCACTGCATCAGAGAAAAGTTAGGACAAACGGATTGTAAGAAATCAAATTTTCATTGCCAATTTTCCTGTAAAACCAATCGTAAGAGAGTTAGATATATATATTGTTATGTCTTAAGCACATTTTGAAGCCTCTCCTAACGATTTTTTACTGATTTCTACCTAAGATCTCACTGGCTCTTATCCTAAACTTAAATGCCAAATTTCATGAATGATGATGATAGGCTATCACTCGCTTGACGAGTATCATTGTCTCCCTCAGATGTTACTGATGAGTCTATGAGATATTAGGTGATTATGAAGGCCAATCCTTGAGCCACAAATTCTTCCACAGTGGTAGCAGACATTGCCAGCGTTGAGATCCAGTTGATTGAGGGTTATTCACTCTGAGGAACGCCCGCTCTTTCTGAGCAATTCGCTTACCAATTTCAAATCTCCGGCGTTGTTCGAAATTCTTAAGTCCCTCGTGGATGAGACGACGCCATACCAGGTGGTTAACTGCTTTTGTTTTCCAGTTAGTGGTATTGATGTAGCAATTCTTCATGTCTGACATTAGTACGTACCTGAACTTTTTCTGTTGTCCACCTTGGTGTCGACGGCCACCCTTCAGTTGAATATGCAGAATTTGATTTGAGAGGCATGGCCTATTCAACAAAGTCGATGTTTTATGATCATAGCTTCAACTATGATGGTACAGGCTTTTTCCAAGATACTGATGTTAGTAACAGACAAATTGGCAGACAGACAAAAATTAAATTAAACCCGATATAGGCTATTAGTTGCACTCTCCAGTATAAATAATAATTGTCAGGTTAACATTCAGAAAGCACCGACAGGAAGACGATTTTATACATACTGTATGTCGGAGTATGAATTTATTGTGGCATTCGCTAGGAATTTAAGTTGAAAACCACGGAGAAGATACTGAAATGACTTAATTGCATTTCTTCTCATGGGACCTGTGACTTATGGCGTCACCTGTGAGATGGTGGAGCCGGATAGGAACTGCCTCCCAGCTAAACTAAAAAGAAAAAAAGGAAGCATACGAGTTAAGGCCACTCTTAGGGTCCCACATACCGTTTCGTACATAACACAGATCTGCAGAATACATGTCAAATCTCTGATGAGATGCACCTGAATTCTTTTAGTTAATGTCATTCAAAAATTTTAGTATGCCCTATTTATGATTTATAATATGAAACCTAAAATGCGGACTAGCACAAGCAAGGAAGGCCTTTCTTAAGAAAATAAATTTGTTCACTTCGAACATTGATATAGAAGTTAGAAAGACGTTTTTGAAGACTTTGGTCTGGAGCACGGCATTGTATGGAAGTCAAACACGGTTGATAACTAGCTCAGAAAGAAAAAGAATAGAATATGTTGAAATATGGTATTACAGAATGCTGTCCGACTCGTTGGCTGAATGGTCAGCGTACTGGCCTTCGGTTCAGAGGGTCCCGGGTTCGATTCCCGGCCAGGTCGGGGATTTTAACCTTCATTGGTTAATTTCACTGGCTCGGGGGCTGGGTGTTTGTGCTGTCCTGAACATCCCTGCAACTCACACACCACACATAGCACTATCCTCCACCACAATGACACGCATTTACCCATACATGGCAGATGCCGCCCACGCTCATCGGAGGGTCTGCCTTACTAGGGCTGCACTCGGCTAGAAATAGCCACAAGAAATTATAATTATTCTTACAGAAGAATGCTGAAGGTGAGATACGTAGATGGCATCACGAATGAAGTGATAATCGAATTGGTGAGGGGAGATCAATTTGGTTAAATTTGACGAGGAGAAGAGATGGGGATGAAGGGACACATCTTAAGGCACCCAGAACTCGTTCCGTTGGTTCTTGAGGGAAGTTTAGTCGGCAAGATCGGTAGCGATATACTAGGGTATGAATATAACAAGCAGATTTGTGTGTATGTAGGATGTAGTAGTTAGGTAGAAATGAAAATAGCATAGGATAGAGCGGCATGGAGAGCTGTAAAATCCAGTCTCTGGACTGATGACCCAGACAATAACAACAACAGTATGAAACCAGTTTTATTCTTGAATGTTGATATGTTGTCTGATTCAAGAATAATAGCCAAATGTGTAGGATCAAGCTGTTATGTTCCCTCCTTCCGCACTAGATAAGCAATCTAAGTTATGCCGCTACCTGCCGAAGGCTTGCTTTCTCACTGTCACCTCATACAGCCCGTGCATGGACTGCAGCTGTGGTTGAGGGCATCCCATCTGGGTCGTTTAAACCATAATTTAAAAAATGGCAGGGCCGGCAATTGAAACCAGGCTAGCCAGAAGGACAATCACGTTAAAAGGGTAGAGGTTAGTAATGCATATCCTTTCAATCAATGTCCTTTATTTTTTATGAAATAAGGAAAACTGGTACTTGTCGCAAATTGTATGAATATTTTAGCGTTTCAGAGATTCAGTTCCATTGTCGGGTGGTAAATTGCTGGCATGTATTTTTCCTCTACTTGATGCACACTGTTGTGTCCAAAGAATATGATACTACAACATTCAGAAGTCCGGCTCCATGGCTAAATGGTTAGCGTGCTGGCCTCTGGTCCAGAGGGTCCGAGTTCGATTCTCGACAGAGACGGGGATTTTAACGTTCATTGGTTAATTCCGATGGCTCTGGGGCTGGGGGTGTGTGCCGTCTTCATAATTAGAATTCAACAGATATAGAGCCCCATGCTCATAGATGCGCAGGTCGCCTAAACGGCGTCAAATTGAAAGACCTGCAACAGGCCCCTTCGGAGGCCACACGATAAAAAGAAAAACATTTAAGAGAAGGTGCTGTGTGCATTATGAATTTATTGGGCTAATTATAGGAGTGTGTCGTCTCGGAAACATACAGTTGCTGTTAAAGATTAAGATTAATGGTTCATTTTCAATGTTATCAGTGAATCTGAAATCTGAAATGTAAGTGTTTATACCTTTTTCCTTGTTATTTACTTTACGTCGCACCGACAGAGATAGGTCTTATGGCGACGATGGGATAGGGAAGACCTAGGAGTGGGAAGGAAATCGCCGTAGCCTTAATTAAGGTACAGCCCCAGCATTTGCCTGGTGTGAAAATAGGAAACCTCGGAAAATCATCTTCAAGGCTGCCGACAGTGGATTCGAACCTACTATCTCCCGAATACTGGATACTAGCCGCACTTAAGCGACTGCTACTATCGAGCTGGGTACACCCCGAGTAAAACAGCCTGAACGAATGCCCGTATCCCTGAACAAACTCCGAAATTAATTAAGGCCTCGGCCGCTTCCTTCTCACTCCTTCCTTTCCTGTCCCATCGTCGCCATAAGATCTATCTGTGTCGGTGCGACGTAAAGCAACTAGCAAAAGAAAAAAATCGGGGTGCAGCAGTAATCCCACCCATTGGACATGAGTGACAGCAGAAAAGACAAATAACATCACAACAATAGTCAGTGTAATGTTATTGTTGATCAGTTTTGTGAGCTTTCGGTATTGTAGGCCTTCGCATTTAGTTTTCGTCCTATTATTAAAGCATCCAATTTTATTCTTCAAGCGATCGTTCTTTTATACGAATTTTCCTTATTTTTATAATCATCATCGCAATTTTCTTTGTAGATATGGTCTTATGACCACGTGGGTTTACACCTTAAGACAATCGTGACAAAATCCATCGCCAGTTAACAAGATTAAACAATATTACCGGTTCAGCAATGCTGTGCGTTGATATGGACTAAGCTACAAAAGCAAAGCAAAGCAAAGTCACCTCCGTACAGGCCACGAAGGCCCTTGGAGGAGTGGAAGGTAAAGGCTTCCACCATTGTTAACCTCGGCAGGTGATGGGGTAGAGTGGTTGGCTCTACGCCAGGCCGCCTTTGTCCCCAGGAATTAACCTGGTACTCATTTCTGGTACTCATTTTTGGTGTGGGCTGAGTGAACCTCAGGGCCATATGCACCTCCGGAAGTGGAAATCTCGTTTCTTAAATTTTACGACTTCCTGACGGGGATTCGAACCCACGTCCTCCCGGGCGAACCGAGCACACCTTTACCGCCTCGGCCAGGCAGCCCCCGGACTAAGCTACAACAGTCTAAATTAATGAATTATACAGTATTATCATGGTTTGTACAATAAAACTGTAAAAGACAAAAATAATCGGAACTTGTATTCTATATAGGCCTAACGTTTCTTATGTAATACTGTTCGATACGGCCAATAACATAGATATTTAAAAAATAGACACCTTCCCTTAAACTACCATTTCATTTATTTTATAGCCTAGACTGTATTACCTTATACCAATTTTCATTAAATTCTGGTCTCCCATTTTCTCGTGGCTCGGCGTTGATTTGGACTTAGCAACAAAAATCGCAATTCATGAATATCTGTTATGATAGCCGATAAGGTAAAAATGTATAAGACATAAACGATCGTAAATTTAATTCTACTGTATATAACTTACGTTATGTAGTATCTATCCGTAAGATCACCATTAACATAAATATTTGAGATTTACATTTTTGGCCTTCCCTTAAACTACCATCTCACTTAGAGTGAATAAAATTATTTATAGCCTAGATTATAGAGCCTCATTCACCGATTTTACATACCGATTTTCATTAAATTCACTTCAGCTATTTTCTCGTGATTAGCGTACATACACACAGATAGACAGACAGACAGAGAAGACGCAAAATTTAAAAGTGTATTTCCTTGTTACTGTGGACACGGCCGATACAGAAATGCCATTCTCTTTAAATTCTGAGCAATGTAAAGACAAAACTCTCATTTCATATAGACTATATAGATATATATTGCATGTACTGAGCATTCACTTTTGAAGCAGAGTAGCCATACGTTAGGCCATCACTCCGCAACCGCACGATGCGGCTCGGGCAGTGCGCCAGTTCATGGACATAGCGGTAAAGTTAGTCTTCCCTTTCTTCGTCTCGGAGACTCTTGTTACGTACGGGTGCATTGTCTCGTGTGCAATGAGATCATCTATCCTTGAGTCTAATTAGAAAACCTAAACACAATCCGTTAGTCAGATGCTACTTATTTTGATTAGGTTGTGTCTGCTATTTCCCTCAGGGAAACTATTGCTCATTAGATAGCGATAACTCAATACTGACATCATAAATATTCTATCAAAGTACGGCAGTGTTTCATATGGGTTAGCCATTAGGTCCTGGAAAAACTCGAGGAAATCGTTGGTGGTACGGTATACTCCTTGACGCAAATTAGGCACTGATGATGCGTTAAATGAATTAACTAGGAAGAAATGAAATGTTATTCACATGTCATGACGTCAAGTAGCCTTATTCCTTACAAGGAATTAATGTCATAAGGCTGTGACAACACTAAAGTAGGAACTTCCCATGGGAAACAAACATCACTTTCACCGGTTTTTATAGCTGCCTTTCCTCCTGCACGCATCTTCTTTATTATCTTTATTATCTTCAGTGTTCAGTCTACAAGATACCATGAATTAAGCCATTTTAAACCAATGGGTCATATACAATCCATAGTGCTTGAATTTTATTTCTCTCGAATAATGCCATTTTTCCACATTCATGATCACTCAAAAATACGAAAGAGATATTCCGGAATGGATATAAATATTTTCAAGAAATGGTCTCAAGCATGTGGGCTTTGGAATGTGCTGTATAAAACGTGTTTTGAGGTTACTGGAAGACAGAGTATTAAACTTAAGTTAATTCCAATTAGTACAAAATTCTAACATTTCACTTTTATTATTATTATTGAATAGCAGCGAATTATCAAGAAAGGTATGTCTCATTGCTTTGGAAGTGGTATTTAACGTTTAGTTATGTCGGTGAAATTCAAACTGAATGCTGGGGACAGAAACGACCCAGGCGGTAAATACGAAATTTTCTCAATTATTTTCCAAATTCCTTTTTTACGGTATTTTCAATAAAACATCCTTAACTGAATAAACACATGTATTTTGTAATTATTTCTAACCCTGGACTAAAATGGGTCAATTTCCCTCACAATCCTCTGTATACAACAGGCTCTGTCTGTTTTTTCTTGTTCCGTACCTTTAAATTCACCTTTAAAACTTGAGACTGACCCTCGTCGCCTTCGCTCCCTCCGTTTCTCTTTCCCTCCTTGGCTGAGTTCATTATACTTCTACTGTGGGAGTTTTATTATGGACACTCGATTTTAGGGTTTAATTACTATAATAAATAATAACGTTAATGTTTTTACGTCCCATCAACTACTTTTTAACGGTTTTCGGAGACGTCAAGGTGCCGAAATTTTGTCCGGCAGCAGTTCTTTTACGTGTCAGTAAATCTACCGACACGAGTATGAAGCATTTGAGCACATTCAAATGCCACTGGACTGAACCAGGATCGAACCTGCCAAGTTGGGGTTAGAAGGCCAGTGCCTCAACCGTCTGCGCCACTCAGCCCAGCGGTTTAATTACTAACGAACTGATACGTCTATTACGAAATGAGTTATACCAATATTTTCCTTGTTTTATTCTGTATTGGAGTGTATGAAAAAATTGTTTTCCAATTCTTTAATTATTTTTTATTTGTGTTTGTAGCAAATATTGTACAGGTTTTTTACTTCTTCTCTGGGAACCTTTCACTTAAAAATATATACGTGAAAACTACTTATCTGATGGTAAAGACATTTGTATATGTTTTAGCTACTCGTGGTGTAATACTCACGTTACAATTTTTTCAACCATCCCAAAGAAAGTTCTTATCATTTCTCTACAGCATCATTTTCTCAGTCCAGGATATACGTATAAGAGGGAACAACTACACATAAAAGGCAATTAATGGACTTCAAAACAATTTGTTTTACAAGCTCTAATGCAGAATTAAACAAGGAAAATATTGGTATAACTAATTTTGAAATAGACTTGCAGATTCATTTGTAATAAACTCCTAAACTCGAGTGTCAATAATAAAAAATCCGACAGTAGGCAGGGCTCCTTTTCTGGGAGAAAAGGTTCCGGTACTCACCATTTAACTGCTATTACAGCAACTTCCACACTTCCAACATACATTCCGATATACCTTCGTAACCATCATCCACTCTTTTCTCTTTCAGAATACTTTCTTTTTTTCTTTAAAGTATCCAACGACCTGGCCAGTCATAATCAGAATCTGTTTCTGTTTGACCTCGTGAATTTTCGGTCTTTGTTTTGTGATCACGCGCGTTTTCGGTGCTAGTTTTGTGTTTTACATGATCACAAGTACAGTACATTTGACAATTTGTACTTCTTCAGCCTTCCTTATTTGCTTATACTGCGCAAGTGGCTGGACGGTTTGGGTCACGGAGCTGTCAGCATGCATTTAGGAGGTAGTGCGTTCGACCCCTGCTCTAGGCAGCCCTAAAGATGATTTTCCAGTGGTTTTACATGTTCACACCAGGCAAGTGCTGGGGCTGTAACTTAATTAAAGCCTCAGTCGCTTCCTTCCCAATGTTGGCCTTCACCCATTCCATCGTTGCTATAAGACCTATCTGTGTCGGTGTGACGTGAAGTAAATTATTAAGAAAATGCTCACTGACATGAAGTAACTACTTATTTTACTCATTTTGAACAACTACTACTAAAATATTTTCATTCCTCCCTGAAGGGGGAAGGCGGGCCTCCTAGACGGTGACGACGTCTCTCAGGCCAGGAGAATTGTATAGGAGATGGAGATGTGCGGAGAAGATGAGAAGGTTGGCGGCCGTGGCTTCTACTAGGAACTTTTTGGGCATTCGCCTAAGTGCAGGAGAATGGAAAACCACGGAAAACCATTCTCAGGACAGACGATGGTGGGGACCAGTCCCTCTCCGTCTCCTGAATACGTAAAGCCACGGTGGAGCCGTGGCCATTCCTCGTCTGCTCGGTTGGAGTTCAGAGCTGTCGGACCACGGATCAGCCGTGGCCACTTGTGGGCCGAGACCGACCTTTGGACAAGGTTTGCACTGGTTTAACTTACTGTAGACTTATTCAAAATTCACGCAAACGACTGTATGTTGCAGAGCGATATAGAAATAGTCTGACATACCAAACAATCGGAAAATGAACAAATTCGTTTTTTCCGGCTGCGTTACCAACGTATAAAGGCTGTGAAACATGTAAACATAGTACCAACTTCCGACAATGAAAACTGAAAATTCAATTCGTGAATGAAGTACCATCTGGTGGAATGTTTATTACACAATTCTCTCTCAATAAATCGCAGTTCTGTTTTAAAAAATCTTGGGGGAAAAGGCGTGAGTACTGCGTATCCTTACGTACCGCAGAAGAAAAATCACTGCTCATGGGTAACCTGTTCTTCCCTATTTGCTTTACATGACCCCACCATGTTCGTACGTAGGCCTACAGATTCATCCTTGGAGTTCATTCCTAACTTATCCTTTTTCTTCTCAATGGATATAAGCGTTTCTTTGTTCCATCAGTCATTCTCGCCGCTTACGTGTCCGTAAATCTGCCTGCTGTAATTTCTTGATGGACACAGTACTTTTGCATCCATCTCTCGGCACAGGCCAGAGCAAAGTGTAGCTTCCACTAAAGTCCTAGTCTCAACCGTGGCTGTGACAATATGGAAGCTGCTGGGGTATGGGTAGTGCTGATTAATGGCATTCACAGCACAACCAGTATGTCTGAGTGTCATGAAAGGTGTTGTTCATAGGGTTAGTTGTGCTACAATAGCAGTGTTTGGCCCAGTGAGGAAAGTAATGGCAAACTACCTCAATTCTCATCTTGCCTAATACGCCTCATTTTGGTACTGCCATTGGATTTGGGGTTTCCCTATAACTGCATAGCCTTCGGTGATGCTATTTGAGGATCCAACCAGCATCTGGGCTGATGACCTAACAGACAGACAACCTCCATCTAATAACATATCCTAAGTCGACCTAGCTTCCACTCCCGCGAAGAAAAGTTGATCTGAAAACAGATCGGTATGAAGATTAAAGAGAATAGCGTTGATCGCAATAGGGAACATGCATGATCCGGGGTTTTAATTAAAAATATGCTAATCTGATTCAAAATTTCATGCAGAATTCAAAAATGTGATCAGAATGTACAAATAATAATTCCAAACGTGATAAAAATCTACGAAGATGTCACGTCACGCAAGCACGCGATCTCATTGGTCTGACGTCATCGTACAGGTTGACTGAATTAGCAGACGAAGTAACACATAGTGTGCTGTGAGAAGCAGGATACACTTTGCGTATTTCTACTTTACGTTAGTGTCTAGTATGGTTAAATTCGAGGTCTATACATTGGATAATAATCTGAGTGGTATATTTTAGACTTAAAATGAATCCTGCGCAGACAGTGAGGCAGAAAACTTATAAATGGTGTAGAGTTCCGATGTGCAATAGCACATCGCATACCATACCAAACAAATTGTTTATAAATGTTCCAAAGACGCTAAAACTAGGGAGAAATGGATTTTGGCGAGCCGGAGAAATGCTGGTGATATATCGGAAAAGTCTACAGTTTATTTTTTTTGAAGATTTTAACGTAAGATGAATTTGTCTGAATTTTCAAATCACTTTTCCATGTCAGCTGTTCTAGTGGTAAAACTTTAAATTTTAATGTATGATGCTTTATTTAAATGCTTCAATTACATCTTGGAATATGAAAGTAATAAACAGTGCATTAAATAATGCTGATTATTAAAGTATTCTCCAAACCTAACCTATGTTTTGGGTGATCCATGTCAAGATAATAAATCAAAGTGGTTATGAACCATTTTGACAGCTCTAATTCTACCAATATATCTTGGCATGGGACAGTTATGTATGTCTTTATTGAAGAGCTTAATTGGTAAAGAAATTTAGGCTATATCTAAATACTCTATAATGTAACAAAGAATAGGCGTGTACATCATGAAAGGAAACAACGTGAATTTAACAAATGTATAACTCTACACAAAACCAATGCTTGTCTGTTGGGGTCTTACAAGTTAACAATGCTCAATTATAATAATTATCATAATATTAATGAAATAAATAACATAATTGCACACAGGTGAAAATAGTGATGTAGGTGTTTAAAATATTATCCAACTTAGCCTAAGTTTTAGGTTATACAAGCCAAGTCAATAAACCGAAGGGTAAAAATACCGCGCGAGTTGGCCGTGCGGTTAGGAGCGCGCAGCTGTGAGCTCGCATCCGGGAGATAGTGGGTTTTGAACCTCACTGACGGCAGCCCTGAAGATGGTTTTCCGTGGTTTCCCATTTTCACATCAGGCAAGTGCTGAGGCTGTACCTAAGGCCACGGCCGCTTTGTCCCCATTCTTAGGCCTTTCCTGTCCCATCGTCGCCATAAGACCTATATGTGACGGTGTGACGTAAAGCAAACAGCAAAAAAGAAAAAGAAAAAGAAAAAAGTAAAAGTCACAGCACCCAAAGACATTCCTGTATTGAGCGACTAAAATGTCACCGGGACACTTTTCTTTCCTGATATGCTCAGCTTGTTAAAAGCCAAATGTAATTAATGTTATTGGCTTCACGCCCCGCTAACTACTTCTACGATTTTCGGAGACGCCGATGTGCAGGAATTTAGTCCTGCAGGAGTTCTTTTACGTGCCAGTAAATCTACCGACACGAGGCTGACGTATTTGAGCACCTTCAACTACCACCCGACTGAACCAGGATCGAACCTGCCAAGTTGGGGTCAGAAGGCCAGCACCTCAACCGTCTGAACCACTCAGCCCGACTTGTGAAAACTAGATGAAGTCATATTTATCTTTATCATGTTTAACTTTTTCCCTCCACAAAGATATTTAATTCTCTTTCATGGGCCCTGGAAGTGGGTAGGCCAGTTGTCCCAACCATAAATATATATTTTTTTGGGAATGATAGATTATAGCCCTATAGTACTATGATCTTTCTTTCCTTCCTTCTTTCTTTCTTTCTTTCTTTCTTTCTTTCTTTCTTAATCAGTGTATCCTTCAGGGTTGGTTTTCTCTCGGACTCAGCGAGGGATTTCACCTCTACCACTTCAAGGGCAGTGTCCTGGAACGTGAGACTTTGAGTATGGGATGAAACTGGTGAGGAGGGCCATTACCTCGCCCAGGCGGCCTCATCTGTTATGCTCAACAGGGGCCTTGTTGGAGGATGGGAGGATCGGAAGGGATAGACAAGGAAGAGGGAAGGAAACGGCCGTGGCCTTAGGTGTCTGGAGGAGAAGTAGGAAAATACGAAAAACCACTTCGAGGATGGCTGAGGTGGGATTCGAAACCCTTCTACTCAGTTGACCTCCCGAGGCTGAGTAGACCCCGTTCCAGTCCTCGTACTATTTGTTTTCAACTTTCATGGCAGAGCCGGGAATCGAAACCGGGCCTCCGGGAGTGGCACACATTAACCACTACACCACAGAAGCGGGCTAGTACTATAATGCTACCTATATGTTTATGTTAGTGCTGAAATCCGATTTCTTACTTTACTAATGCTGAAAGCCCGAAAATGTAATGTTCTTCTTTAATAGGGGAATCATTCTAGAAGGAAATGTTGAAAGTGATGTGATATCTATCCAGGTTCGTTGTTATCCTAATACTATGGGTTACAGTACATTGCACGTATATAAAAGACGCCACTTACAAACTTGCTTGTTATCCGCGAATTTCTGCGGCCACAAAAGTCACATTTTTCAAGAATGATGACATCTACACATGGTAGATTGTCTGACTGTGCTGTTTCGAACCTTTCTTCTGTCATTTCGAAGTTATTCGCGATCGTGAATAATAAACAATCGGCTTTTAGCAACGGCTGATGCACAACGGCTGATAGAGCTCCATGCGGAACTGGATCGTGACGTCACAGCGCGCCGCTTACGTCAGAGGCCGTTTCACTCGCCTTGCGGAAAGGCACTATTAAATATTTTTTTAATGGTAGAAAACAAGGCAACATACCACAATGTAATACGTTTACGTACTATTTCATTGGTGTACTTTTCAAAAAAAATATTTTTGAAAATGATGCATGTTCCCAATTGTGAGCTCACGACAATGCCCCTTTTTACACATTGTCTCGACTCTACTGAATACCCAACCATGGAGGAAGAATACACATTTGAAATACCGGTACTTGACTCACCTGTTCCAATTTCATGTTCCTTATCTGATATTATTCATTCCTCCCTGTAATATTCGCAACAGACGTAATTTATTAATGGAAATGCTAATTGGTAGCTTGTAGCTCAAAGAAGAATAATTTAAAAAGCCAATATTTCATATGCAACAAAACTGTAGGTTGGTTAAATCCTCACGAAGATATCATTTAGACTTATTTACAATGCGAAGCAATACGTGTCAATTTCTGGGATCCTGAATATGTCGGTTTATTTTTTTTCAGGAAAATGTTGCAGTGAAAAGTGTACATTTTCTTAACATTGATTTCTCTGTAATGAATCTGAAATGAAATTTATTCAGAAGCTGCATAACGTTCAGCTTGCTTGGTGTGAGTTTCACTAGTCACTAGTAAAACGATCATGTCAATAGTAAACCGCAACACGTTGTTGGAGAGGTTCGCTAGTGTTGAGATGTGTTTATTTTTTTTTTTCTAGAAAATAGCGGATTGCGTTTAGTTTTGGAAGTGTCCCAGGACATGTTCGGCTCGCCATTTATGTAGCTACATTCCCCGGTACACCCCATGAGGGTGAGATACGTGTATCGCTGTGTGAGTGTGTTGTCTGTGTGTCTGTGTAGGTGTAAATGCACGGGCAAGGGATGGGAAGGAAGTGGCCGTGGCATTGAGATAGGTCCCATCCCACACTTTTTCTGGATTTGAAACTACGGGAAATCATTTTGAGGATGGCCGACGGAGAATTTGAACCAACTTGACTCCCTAGAACAGAGCTAGCAACCATTACCAGCCGTGCCGTGCGAAACTGTTCGGTAGATGAGCCCAAACGGAGGGCGATTTGCGGTTCGCTGTTTGCTGAACTGCTACAATCGACGTGCCTACAACACATGCTAGCTGTAATGACGCATGTGGAGCATTGTTTGCCTCCAAACAAGCATTTGAAACGACTGTATCATACCTTCTTTCAATGTTACCTTCTTTGTTCTTTGGTCCTGTGTTGCTTGAGGGTGTGAAATTCGAAGTGGTGGGGAACGTTGATGAGAAAACCAATGAGATCTCGTGATGGATGTGCAAGAAAGCCATATAAGGAATTCTGCTAAAATCACTAAAATCATTCTAACCGGAATATGATGAATTAAGTACAAAACTTTATTAGAAAGAAATATATTAGAAACGTGAATATTAAGCAAACGCTTGCTACAATAAGGAATCATCAATCATCATGGATCTGAACTTAGGACTGTTTCCCAGGCGGCAGATTCCCTTTCAATTGTCTACCTAGTCCGTTCTTAAATGATTTCAAAGTACTTGGAAATTAATCGAACATTATCGTTGATAAATTATTCCATTCCCTAATTTCCTCTTCGTATAAATGAATATATACCCCAATATGTCCTCTTGAGGGAAAAAAAAAAGGTGCGATAATCCTTCAAAAGGGAATTTGTCATTCAGCACTGCAGAGGTTGCGTTGAGATGGACGTTTTGAAACATAAAGTGGTTATGTATGTTGTTTACAGTTTGCTATTGCATGCTTGGTTGACTAGCGTGGAAAACTTTTAATATGCTGTCAGCTGGGGTGACTGCAGTCAAGAAATGGTAAACATGGAGCAGGCTTTATCTTACTTTTATCTAGCTTTTGGCCGTCGTCAGCTCAACTAGCGCCAAGAACTTAGGCTTTTCAGTCAGGCAACACGTGATCAATTACTTGGGTGGTCGGGCTGATAAAAATTATATCACACGTTAGGTTTAAGTAAAACATAAAATTAATCAATATTTATTGCTTACGTAGTTGAAATGAAAAATATAAAAGGAGTCTTCTTCCTGGCGTTTTCTCAATTTGTTGGTGTCGGCAATAATGTGTTTGGAGTCCAGCTTTACGGCCGGATGTCCTTCCTGACGCCAACTCTAGTTGAAGGGATATATTCATAATGTCATAAGGAGAGCAATCTATTTTTACTAGAAATATAAAAGGACCTAAGAGAGAGCCTTGTGCAACTCCATGCACATTATCAAGTTCGGTCGATTGCACTCCTCCCATTTCAACCGCTTGTTTTCGATTATTTAGGTCGGAAACTATTGTAGAATTTCAGCTGTTCATCCTTAACACCATAATGTTACAATTGGAAAGGTGATGTTAGATGAGATATGGAGGAAAGGAATAACTAGAAAATTTGGGAAGACGATGTTAGAGAAGATATGGATGATAGGAATCGACAGGAAGGTGTTCGTCTAAATCGACAAATTTAAATAACGGGATGCGATAATATATTACACTGTTTGGTAAGCACTGCATATGAAGATACCAGTAATATAATCAATGACGGACTGTCGTTTCTCTCAACGCGGACTACTGTGATGTCCGGTTTCAGCGTACGGCGTACTGCGCAAGGTAGGCTGTATGACGACGGGCTAAACATTGACCTAGAGAACACAAGAGCGTGTTTCACAGATTCTGTTCTAGCCCATGTAACTTGCTTCACTTTCTTATCCCACACCTATGGTTTGCTTACTCAATGACTGCGCAAGGTAGCTGTATGACGACGGCCTAAACATTGACCTAGAGAACACAAGAGCGTGTTTCACAGAATCTGTTCTAGCCCATGTACCTTGCTTCACTTTCTTATCCTACACCTATGGTTTGCTTACTCAATGTCAAGATAAAAGGTTACATAATTGTTTTCGTGTTCGATTCAAGGTTGTCAGTAATTACCAAATTAGTTGTCTTTTTGTTTGCTGGTCTTCGTAAGGCTCGAATATCAAGTAGCTCATATCCTGCTCGATAAAATAATTATTTTTACTAGTTTGTGTTCGATAAAACCCAAACGCGTGTTTGTGGATTTCAAGTCCCAGACGTCTTGAAGCAAGCTAGTCTGCGAATAATTTCGCGGGGCACAAATCATTGTGTGTTATTCCAATAGTTTTATTACATGATCTTTTCTCAAGTAATGCTTTTAATTGCCTAAAATTTCTTTGTAAATAACGTTAGCTAAAATAAACCATTAACAAAGAGAAAGTCACCTACGTACAGGCCATGAAGGCCCTTGGAGGAGCGGAAGGTAAAGGCTTCTACTATTGTTAACCGCGGCACGTGATGGGGTAGAGTGGTTAGCTCTACGCCCGGCCGCCTTTGCCCCCAGGAATTAACCTGGTACTCATTTTCGGTGTAGGCTGAGTGAACCTCAGAGTCATATGCACCTCCGGAAGTGGAAATCTCGTTTCTTAAATTTTACGACTTCCTGACGGGGATTCGAATCCACGTCCTTCCAGGCGAATCGAGCACGCCTTTACCGCCTCGGCCAGGTAGCCCCTAAAAGAAACCATTATAAACTTTCAAAAACTGATAAAGATGATCTCTAAGTACATAAATATGGAACTAAGTACGTCTGTCTGTCTTTTGAAACAACACTAGGTCTAAACCGGCGGACAACATTTCAAGAAATTTTGCGCAAACATTCTAAGGGGAACCGTCACATGATTGCGTTTCATGTAATATTTAGCCTAATTAAAAATATATAATTTTCTAAATTATTTGCAAGAACATCACGTATGATATTTCTTTGTCGCTGAATCACATCAAAAACTGTTAGAACAATAGAGGTGAAATTATGTATGGTTATGTCCCAGATATTCAGTTCAAATGTAAGTATATTCTGGTTTCTCAGAGATTATTATATAGTATTCTGCCCAGTGGCAGGTCCGTGTCTTCGTACGGAGAATTCCTGACGCCAATGTTCCCTGTTGTCAGCTTCTTCCTTCAGTCTGCTGTTTCTCCTCCCATCTTTCATGTCATCCGGATATTGAATTCTTATTCTTAATCGTCCTGCAGTTCCATTGATCTTCCCTTCAATAACGTCGTGTATGAGCCCCTCCTGTCTGAGTCCAGTCCAGTTTGCCTTCCTCTGAAGAACTGTGTTCAGAATAGTTTTTTCTCTTCTGCTCTTCTCAGTACACCGGCTTTTGTCACCCAATCTGTCCAGCTCATCTTCTCTATTCTCCTCCAACACCACATTTCAGAACTTTCTAGGTACATTTTCTTCCTCTTTCTCATGGTCCACGCTTCTGCTCCGTACAGTGCAATGCTCGAGATGTTGCACCTCACCAGTTCCTTCGTCAGTTCCAAACTCTACTTACTGGTCAACAGAGACTTCTTCTTGTTGAATGATTAACTGTTTCAAAATGGTTTATATGCATGTATTTACTGAATGTGTGAATGTTTTACACATTAAACACTAAAATAATGGACAATTGGTCAGTCCCATAACAAAATGAAGCCCAGGATGTGAAAATAAAATTCCGTTTCCTAAACAAAAGTGGGTTATACACATATTTTTTTGTACTGTACTTTTAATGGTCCTCCAGAAAATTACAATTTACGCGCGATAAGGGACGATCAACGGCCATACAGTCCTGAATCGGGATGCCAATGCATTGAGGCATTCATCCCGACGATGCACCAGGTTGAAGATCGCTGTGTGGTAAAACGCCATGTCCTGCTGCGTGAAGAAGTCCGTAACCGCCTGCTGCACATCCTCGTTCCGACAGGAACCGTCGACCAGTCAAGGCCTTTTTGAGAGGACCTAGGGCGTGATAATAGCATGGGGAGAGGTCAGGTCTATACGGCGGGTGATCGAAGTTTGTTGTTGTGAGGCTGGCCTTCCAAATCGACCGGCTTCTTCTGTCGAAAAGCGATCCGCACGGAACTTGGTGCACTAATCCACAACGGTGGTTTCCGACAGACGTGCTGCCCCATACATATATAGTCTTCATTCTCCGACAGATGCCCACCGGTGTTTGTCCTTCTGAAGCCAAGAAAATAACAGCACGCTGGTCCTGTTTGGACGCATTTAGTAATAACGTCGCCATAGTTCACGTGGCCGCATTTAACGCACGTACCTTGACACGACACTACTGCCACACTAATGCCTTTACCTACATGTCCGTGCTTATATACCCGCATCGGAGTCGCACTACGTTGCATGTCCGCTGCAGCAACACCCCCAAACTGAACATTTACGATCAAGCCTCATAAAAAAAAAAAAAAAAAAGTGTATCAGAGCACACGCCAGCCGAAGGCTACCCGGTATATTCTTGTAATTCATAAACTGGACAGCAAAGTAGGCAGAGAGGTTGATGTATCTTGAAAATGTTTTAGCACCTAAACTTCACTCGCCGGCAAACACTCCAGATAGCAGACATCGATCATACAGCAGGCTGCTTTTCCTATGGCCAGCTCTGTATAGCTTTGTCAAGAGTCAGCAAACGACGTTGACCTCTTTGTTCTTGATCCACATGAACTGACCTTTAATATGTGTGTGAAGGGGACTTTGGAAAGTGATTTTCAACTCACTTAGTTACCAGTGTTTTAGACGAGACTGATTGCATGACAAGATTGGTAAAGACAGAAGTCGGTTACATCGCCAGCTATAGGTCCATCACTACATTTTAACAGCACTAGATCAATAAACTGGAGAATACTGGAACTCAGCTCCAAATTTCATTATAAGGAGCATGATAGTTATGAAGATTGAATAATTCTTAATAATACAGTTTGTGGACTTAATTTCATGATTAAGTCACGATGGTTTGCAGTGCAGTGCCCAGATACGGGGCCTTGTTGATTTCATTCACATATCTGTTATATGATCCAGTCTTAAGGACACAAATTGAAACAGCGTTAGTGGCTCTTATTTTAGGAGCGTTATCTAAGTAATTCATACAAGCAAAATGTAGCACCGAGCTCGATAGCTGCAGTCGCTTAAGTGCGGCCAGTATCCAGTAATCGGGAGATAGTCGGTTCGAGCCCCACTGTCGGCAGCCCTAAAGATGGTTTTCCGTGGTTTCCCATTTTCACACCAGGCAAATGCCGGGGCTGTACCTTAATTAAGGCCACGGCCGCTTCCTTCCACTTCCTAGGCCTTTCGTCTCCCATCGTCGTCATAAGACCTATCTGTGTCTGTGTCGGTGCGACGTAAAAAAAAAAAAAAAAGAGCAAAATGTGGCAATTGTGTTGCTATAAAATCAAACTTACTGTTCTAAGTGCCACTTGGTACCGTGATTATAGCCATGGTGATGCTTTGAGTGGCCGATGCTCTGTTTATATTAGTAATTGGAGATTTGAAAATCGAAATCAAACAAATAAGAGAAAATGTTCCATTTGAATTACTTTTCGTCAGTCGTCAAAGCTTGAATTTTAAACATATCTTCTTCTTAATCTGTTTATCGTCCAGGGTTGGCTTTTCCCTCGGACTTAGCGAGAGATCCTACTTCTACCGCCTCCCTGAAGCTTCAGACATCTGGTCGGCTGATACAACTGGGGAGAATGACCAGTACCTCGATCAGGTGGCCTCACCTGCTATACTGAACAGGGGCCTTGGTGGGGGATGGGAAGATTGGAAGGGATAGACAAGGAAGAGGGAAGAAAGCGGCCGTGGCCTTAAGTTAGGTACCACCCAGGCATTTGCCTGGAGGAGAAGTGGGAAACCACGGAAAACCACTTCCAGGATGGCTGAGGTGGGAATCGAACCCACCTCTACTCAGTTGACCTCCCGAGGAGGAGTGGATCCCGTTCCATCCCTCGTACCACTTTTCAAATTTTGTGGCAGAGCCGGGAATCGAACCCGGCCCCACCGGGGGTGGCAGCTAATCACACTAACCACTACACCACAGAGGCGGACATTTTAAACATATGCTGAATATAAAATTTTCAAAACTAAGAAAGTCAATTAGACTGGAAATGAAAGCAAACTGGGAGTACCATTACTCTTCATAGACACTATTAATTTACTAACAACCCTTCTCTTTTAATGAGAGACTGTCACCAAGAAAACAGGAAATTACTTTCGTTCGTCTTCATTCTTGTGAACAGTACAATCCCTTTGTAACGCAATCGTAGATTACTTGCAGAATTACAATTCTCATTACTGGGGATTGCACTGAGAGCCGTCGTGACGTTATCATGCAATTATATCCACGAATTTTATTAGTAAGAATGATTCAATCTGGCGTAATGTTTCAGACTCTAATTCACAAACATGTTCATTTGGTCCCGTTCTCTGCAATGATTGAGCCATAATGGTATTATTATTATTATTATTATTATTATTATTATTATTATTATTATTATTATTATTATTAATAATAATAATAATAATAATAATAATCGAGTTATTTCCTTTAGGTGCCACTACCTACTTTTACGGTTTTCTGACACGCCGAGCTGTCGACATTTTGTCCCGCATGAGTTATTTTACGTGCCAGAAAATCTACCGACTCGAGGCTGACCTATTTGAGCACACCTTCAAAAACCACCGGACTGAGTCAGGATCGAACCTACCAAGTTGGGGTGAGAAGGCCAGCATCTCAAAAGTCTGAGCTACTCAGCCTGTCCATAACAGGAGTGATTAGAACAAATTTGTCTGTCCCAAATGCATTAATTTATGAGGTAAAATCTATTTCTTTTTAACGGAAGAACTGTATATTTTATACATCCTTAGTGGAAGTTGTCATCACGCATAAACTAAACCAAACCATTCCAAACCACACGCGGCAACTCCCAGAAAGGCCTTGGCCTATCAAGCGATCGCTGCTCATCTCGGAGGCCTGCATATTACGAGGTGTCGTGTGGTCGGCACGACGAAATCCTCTCGGTCGTTATTCTTGGCTTTCTAGACCGGAGTTGCTACCTCACCGTCAAATAGCTCCTCATATGTAATTCCGTAGGCTGAGTGAACCTCGAACCAGTCTTCAAATCGAAGTAAGAATCTCTGACCTGGCCGGAAATCGAAACCGGGGCTCCCGGATAAGAGGCGGGCACACTAACCCTACACCACGCCTAAGTTAGACACTACGGGTTACTTCTTTACCCTTTTTGTACAATTTTAGAATTTGCTTTACGTCGCACCGTCGGAGGCAGGTCTTACGGTGACGAATTACTTCTGCATGCCAATCCTGTAGAATTAAAAGGAATTTTTAAAAATCCAAACGAATATTATTTTATTGATTATCAACCACCATGTTCGGCTATACAGCTTATCCTATGATGTACAGGAGATCCCAAAATTTCGTTGCATTAGAAAGCTTCTTGAATTCCTAAATTATGAAGTAAAAGTTGCAATTCAAGAGGACAAATTGGGGGGAAATATTCGTTTATGAGGAGAGGAGTTAGGGATTGCAATAATTTACCAAGGGAGATGTCCAATCATTTCCAAATTCTTTGCAATCATTTAGGAAAAGACTAGGTATAGAATAGATGGGGAATCTGCCACCTGGACTACTGTCCTAAATGCAGATCAGTGGTGACTGATTTATTTATGGATGAGGAAACGTTAAGATACCTGAAATCAGAGTTAGATTCTTAAAGTCTTGTAATTAGTCTTTATCGATGAGTATGAAACAGCATTGTGATTTCAAAGAAAGAAGTATAAACTTTTCTACTTCTCCTGGTGTTGTTTCATCGAAAGTTGAGTTTACCGTATGAGAGAATGAAAGTGTAGACTTCGAACCAGGGTCAGAGATTTCGCGTCAAGGATAATCTCCTCTGTCCACATACTTGTTTCCTTTCTTTCTGTGTAGCCTTCGATGATCAGTTGTATCAGTCTACACTATATTCGTCATTTCGGAAGATGTAACCGAAATAGTCTGCTTGCCTGCCTTTTGCAAGGGTAAAATTTTTACATGAATTCTCGGCAAGACGCAGGGCCTCCTTGTTGGTGAAGTGACAGTTGTAGAAAGAAACAAGCTGAATATCAACAAAGAAATGAAAGAGTCGTTATACATGCTGTGTATCAGTATTTGGTTCTTCAGGATATATACGGTATATTACAGTGCAGCTCGTGCAAAGTGTGTCCCATTGTCGACCTGGCCCTGTTTTATGTCCTGGTACCCTTCCTAAATACCAACCCTATGTGGAAGGGTGAATGCAATATTGCAAGGTTAGTAATGTGGTGAATTGTTTGTAGTGGTGTGTGCTGATGTAAACACAAACACTCAACACTGGAGCGAAAAGAATATTCCAAATGAGGCCACGAATCAATCAATCAATCAATCAATCAATCAATCAATCAATCAATCAATCAATCAATCAATCAATCAATCAATCAATCAATCAATCAATCAATCAATCAATCAATCAATCAATCAATCAATCAATAAATCAATAAATCAATCAATCAATCAATCAATCAATCAATCAATCAATCAATCAATCAATCAATCAATCAATCTATCTATCTATCTATCTATCTATCTATCTATCTATCTATCTATCTATCTATCTATCACTATTGATCTGCATTTAGGGCAGTCACCCGGGTGGCAGATTCCCTATCTGTTGTTTTTCCTAGTCTTCTTTAAACGATTGTAAAGAAATTGGAAATTTATTGAACATCTCGCTTGCTAAATTATTCCTATCTCTAACTCCCCTCCCCTTCGAACTCGGGGCCCTCTGTACAGAGGAATCATACAATTTAAAGTCAATACCTTAAGTCCATATTGCGGTAACCATGTTTACTGCTTTGAGTCTTGGACATTACGGAATAGGTAGACTAAGCTTTCCTCTGTTGCGTCAGGTGAGTCGAAGTGAAAATATTGCCCCGAGGGAACTACACTCCAAGAGAAGGTCAAGAAAATAATTGAGCCTGAAAGGGAGGTCCCACAGACCTTGGACACCGGCAATTAACGGGATGTATTCGGAATGTTCTGGAATGACGTTGAACTGATATACAGGGTGTGACAATAAGTTGTAGCTAAACTTTCAAGACATGTTCCTCATTCATAGAAGAAGAAAATATGTTCCATGTTAGAACTCACTTTCTACAACTCTAAAAAGCACATTAATAATGGGAAATGCACAGGAACAGAACGTAGCAGCTTACCACGTGAAACTCTTCCTTGCTTAAAACGTTTGAAGTGCCTTCCGAAATGCATCAACCTGCCGTCGCATTGAATCAGCGCATTCGGGATTTCTGGCTGGGTCGGCGATTTTAACGCTCATTGGTTAATTCTGGTGGCTCGAGGGCTGGATGTGTCTGTGTGTGTCGTTTACAGCATTAGTTCATCAAATCTAGGGCCTTATTCTGACACACACGCAAGTCGCATATGGGAGTCAACTTGAAAAAACTGCAGCAGACGTCTGTGGAGGCCGTACGCATTATTATTATTATTATTATTATTATTATTATTATTATTATTATTATTATTATTATTATTATTATTATTATTATTATCGATAGATTGCGTCTCAAAGGCCCAGATTCAATTCCAAACTCCTGCACAGTGTACTTGGTATGAGATACATGATGGTGCTGATGGTGAATCGTCCATCGGATGGAGATGTTAAACCTTGAGCAGACGCTTTGGTATTATTCGACAGGATTGCATCCACCATTTTTCTGAAGAGAGATCGGTGTTCGTCCAGAAACCAACCTTAAACATTAAGTAACTTTTCTTTTGAGGCAGTGAGTGCGTTCAGACGGATCATGACTCCACTGAAATCTTATCTTTCAATTTCTTATGGTCCAGATCAGGGTCTCTCAAACGCCCAAAATCTCACGCGTGCAAACTGCGGCGCAGAGTTCCTGTGCACAGTGCATATGTCCCACTCGGCTCGGCTCGCACCAACGCTTCGTCTCTGGGCTACTCGGCTAAGCTCGGCTCAACTAGGCTCGGATTTGGAGCGCTACGGAGCAAGTGAGAAAGAGGGAGACAGGGGGGCGAGCGAGACAGGCGTGGGAAAAGAGAGAGACAGCGCTATTGCTCCAAATCGCGCAGTGGGGGTCTGCGCTCTGGTCAACCAAGCAAAGTAGTCTTTTGTACCGTGCACAGTGCATGCACCCTGAGAGGCCCTGGTCTAGATCTTTAGTCAAGGCAACCATTCAATTATTGACCGTGCGGTCCTGTGGCTTTAGTACTTCAAGATGGCAGCACCATTGCATCACCTGATGACGTCATACCCAGGCCATACATTTGTTGCTAGATATAGAGGTTTTTCCTCCTAAAAATGGGATGTTGGACACCGTTGTCGCACGCGTGCTCTAGAAGTTATTTCAATTTAAAACCCTTCTTCACGTATTCTCCGTCGAAACAGATTTCATTAGAATTGTTTGTCCAACCTTTGTCCCGTTTCTCTACGGGGTCGGGTACGGGGTGAGATGAAACTGTCGTGGTGGAATTTTATGACCGAATGCCCTTCCTGACGTCAACCTAATCAGGGGAGTAAATGATATGAAATGAATAACGTGATATATTCCAGAAGGAATATTACCAAGGGGTCTGCTCAAGGCCAATATTCTGATGGTGAAAATGTATTCGACCAACGGGACTCGAACCGGCTATCCACGGTCTCAGACCATTTGTACTTCAACGCAGTAAAGCTCGTGGCCACCGGGCGGGCTAGATTTCATTAAAATAACTTTATTTATTTATTATTTATTTATTATTTATTTATTTATTTATTTATTTATTTATTTATTTACTAGCTGTTACCCCCCGCTTTGCTAGCGAGGATTTCGTAAGTTGATAAAAATTAATTGGTTTCTCCGTACTGCAATAAGACTCGCTGAAAAATTGCATTTCATTTATCCCAGGACCACTTTGTAAACCACGTTTGTGGCATTGCCTTTTGGGGCAATGACGACCAAACTACTGGCAGAGCTAAATCTGGAACATGCGACATGGAACTCTACATGTGAGAAACAGTCCCCTTTTAAGTCGGAAAAAAGAAAGGGTTTGTTTATTTCTAAACGAGATTCCAAATACCAATTTACAAGTCTGTAACATCTTAGTTTTTGAGATATAATATCCTCATAAAGAGAACTCAACTCCTTCTTCACTTATATTCAATCTCCAGCTTGATTTTCCAAAAACAAAAAGTACGTGTTTCTTTATTTTTAAAGGTGATTAAAAATACCAGTTTTCACGTCCGTAACATGGAAAGTTTATGAGATATACTGTAGATATACTCATTTTAAAAACTGCTCCACTCCTTGCCTGAGTGGTCAGCGTTGAGGCCTTCGTTTCACAGGGTTCCGAGTTCATTTCCGGGCTGAGTCGGAGAATTAAATTCTTCTCGCTCTGCGACAGGTTGTTTTTGTTTGTCCCAACACTCTCCTCTTCATATTCACTCAACACACCACGTTACTAACCACAACAGGAACACGCAATAGTTATTACATCCCTATACATAGGGTTGGTATCAGGAGGGGCATCCAGCCGTAAAACAGGTTTAAATCCACATTTGCAAAACAATTCGCGAACGCGACCCCACATGTGTGGGAAAGGCGGTGGAAGAAGAAGATACACATTTTTAAAATTCAAACGTTTTTTTAATATTATTATTTCACTCCCTTAAGTGGATTTTCCAAAAATGTGCTCATTTATTTTTAAAGGAGATTCCAAGTACCAATTTAACGTCTGTAACATCTTCAGTTTCTGAGATATATGTATCCTCATAAAAATAATGTAACTCTTTCTTCACTCATTTTAACCCCCCCCCCTCACCCCTTAAGTGGATTTCCTGAAAACAAAAATAGGTGTTTTTTATTTTTAAAGGGGATACCAAATACCAATGTTCATGTCTGTAATATGTTAGGTTTCCGTAATATGTTTTAGATGATCTCGCTGCTGTAAGAGTACTGGAGCTGACTTGCCATGGTTACGGCAGTTCATTTCTTAATCCAATTCCTAGAGTAAGGGTAGTGCGGTGCCAATATCTCCATAACGGTAGGTTTAAGGGCCTGGAGGGCTTACCGAGTTTTGTTCTTTGGGTCAAGAGGTTTGAAATTAGCTTGGTCTCGTCCTTGTACGACAAATTCGATTTCGCCTATATTAGCCAATTATTTTTATATTTTTATATCTCCCCCCATCGCCACACCCCTCGAATTATTTTGAAAATAAAATACAGCCCATGTTACTCACTGGCAATGTAGCTTTCTATAGGTGAAGTAATTTTTAAAACAGGTTCAGTAGTTTTTGAGTCTATCCGTTACAAACAAATACACAAATATTTCCTCTTTATAATATTAGTATAGATTTATTTAATCGGTTTACCCTCCAGGGTTTATTTTTCCCCCGGATTCAGAGAGGGATCCCACCTCTATCGCATCAAGAACAGTGTTCTGCAGTGTGGGACATTTGGTCAAGGATGCACTTGGGGAGGAGGATCAGTGCCTCGACCAGGCAGCCTCACGTGCTATGCTGAACAAGGGTCTTGTATGGGACAGGAAGATTGGAAGGGATAGGCAAGGAAGAGGGAAAGAATCAGCCGTGGCCTTTAGTTAGGTACCATCCCGCCATTTGCCTGGAGGAGAAGTGGGAAACCACGGAGAACCACTTCGATTATGGCTGAGGTGTGAATCGAGCCCCCTCTATTCAATTGACCTCCCGAGGCTGAGTCGACCTTCGGGGGTGGAAGCACATCACACTAACAACTACACCACAGAGGCGGATTAAATCTAGCTTATCATAATTATATGTTTGCTCTATTACAGATCACACAAAATCACTGTATTAAACAAGTTCAATAGATTAAAAGCACACGATACTGATGATCGAACTTCTTTCAAGTCTCTAAAGTGAGGAAACAACATCAGATTTCTAGTCAACAAGTAATTACTATGCCTAATTAGCGTAAGTTTTATTTGTTTAGGCAACAAAACCAATGTGTCTCCCTTTGGTTTTATTATAAGTTCTTTTAAGGTTTGTTAAGGTCACCGTCTTCGCATGGAGTTGTGAATAGAATTAGCTTGGGAAGTACGTGCAAGTAATTCTACGTCACAATGCATGTTAAACCGGTTATAGCCCCTTAGCTTTTGGAATTCATTTATTTT
The DNA here is from genome assembly GCF_040414725.1 of Anabrus simplex. Classification (NCBI taxonomy): domain Eukaryota; kingdom Metazoa; phylum Arthropoda; class Insecta; order Orthoptera; family Tettigoniidae; genus Anabrus; species Anabrus simplex. Next base: position 74,838,045 of record NC_090265.1, on the reverse strand, counting down.
TTTATTTTTACCAGAATGCACTGAGTATTCCCAATATTGTATTATTCTATTACTAGCCAGACAGTGCTATTATATTCTAATAATAATAATAATAATAATGTTATTTGTTTTATGTCCCACTAACTACTTTTTGGTCTTCGGAGACGTCGAGGTGCCGGAATTTAGTCCCGCGGGAGTTCTTTTACGAGCCAGTAAATCTACCGACACGAGGCTGACGTATCTGAGCACCTTTAAATACCACCGGACTGAGCCAGGATCGAACCTGCCACGTTGGGGCCAGAAGGCCAGCGCCTTCACCGTCTGAGCCACTCAGCCCGGCCTATTATATTCTCCCACCAACTAAGTCACATGCTTACATCTAACGTTTTGTACAAAGGAACATTTCTCCACACAACGCATTTCGTTATCGGTAAATAGTTCCGTAGTATTCTCTAATATCAATTTGGCGGGTACGAACCCGGTTTACTCCAGTTACATTTGAAAGTACTCGAATACGCCAATCTCGTATCGGTAGATTTACTGGCACGTAAATGACTCCTGTGGGGCGAAATTCTGGCACCTGGGTATCTCTCAAAATCGTAAAACTGCTTAAAGGTTCGTAAATAAAGGCAATTAATAATAATTCGTGTAATTGACTTCATTTGCTTCTTTCCTTTTCCATGGAAAAACTTTAATGTGTTAGGGCGACGTTAAACAAATTGCAAAAAAGAAGGAAGCAGCCGTGGACGTAATTAATGTCCAGCCCCAATATTTGCCTGGTGTCAGAATCAGAAACCAAGGAAGAAATATCTTCAGGGCATTCGAGTCCATCAAATCCCGAGTGCAAGCTTATAGCTTACTCGAACGTAACCGCCCGGCTAACTCGTCTGATCCCAAACAGTAATTCATAAGTAAAACAGTGAATTTACATGCCGGAAGATTTGTTCATTGTGTACCAGATTTGTTCATGTACTTCTATTATCATGACATCATTCACTACTGATCTGCACTTAGGGCAGTCGCCCAGGTGACATATTCCCTGTCTGTTGTTTTCCCAGCCTTTTCTTAAATGATTTCAAAGAAATTTATTGAACATCTCCCTTGGTAAGTTATTCCAATCTCTAACTCCCCTTCATATGAACGAATATTTGCCCCAATGTGTCCTCTTGAATTCCAGGTTTATCTTAATATTGTGATCATTCCTACTTTTAAAGACACCACTCAAATTTATTCGCCTACTGATGTCATTCCACGCCATCTCTCCACTGACAGTTCGGAACATACCACTTAGTCTAGCAGCTCGTATCCTTTCTCCCAAGTCTTCCCAGCCCAAACTTTGTAACATTTTTGTAACGCCACTCTTTTGTCGGAAATCACCCAGAACAAATCGAGCTGCTATTCTTTGGACTTTCTCCAGTTCTTTAATCAAGTAATCCTGATGAGTGTCCTATACGGTGGAACCATACTCTGGTTGGGGTCTTATCAGAGATTTTACGCCCTCTCCTTTACATCCTAACTACAACCCCTAAATGCCCTCATAACCATGTGCAGAGATCTATACCCTTTATTTACAATTATATTTATATGATTACCCCAATGAAGATATTTCGTTATATTAACACCTAGGTACTTACAATGATTCCCAAGGGGAGCTTTCACCCCATCAACGCAGTAATTAAAACTGAGAGGACTTTTCCTATTTGTGAAACACACAACCTGACTTTTAACCCCGTTTATCATCATACCATTGCGTACCGGTACTTTCCATTTCACAACATTATCGAGGTCATTTTGTAGTTTCTCATAATCTTGTAACTTATTTATTACTATGTACAGAATAACATCATCTGCAAAAAGCCTTATCTCTAATTCCGCTTCTTTACACATATCATCGATATATATAAGAAAACGTAAAGGTCCAATAATACTGCCTTGAGGAATTCCCTCCTTAATTTCTACAGGGACAGATACAGATTCACCTACTCTAATTATCTGAGTTCTATTTTCGAGAAATAAAGCCACCCATTTAGTCACTCTTTTTTACAGTCCAATTTCACTCATTTTGCCAACAGTCTCCCATGATCTACTCTCTCAAATGTCTTAGATAGGTCAATCGCGATACAGTCCATTTGACCTCCTGAATCCAGGATATCTGCTATACCTTTTTGGAATCCTACAAGTTGAGCTTCAGTGGAATAATCTTTCCTAAACCCAAACTACCTTCTGTTAAACCAGTTATCAATTTCGCAAACATGTCTAATATAATCAGAAAGAATGCTTTCCAAAACTTACATGCAATGCATGTCAAACTTACTGCCCTGTAATTTTCAACTTTATGTCTACCACACTTTCCTTTATACACAGGGGCTACTATAGCATAGCAACTCTCCATTCATTTGATATAGCTCCTCCATGCAAACAATAATGAAATAAGTACTTCAGATATGGTACTATTGTACCCATTGTTTTTAGTGTCTCCCCAGAAATCTTCTCAAATCCAGCCGCTTTTCTAGTTTTCAACTTTTGTATCTTCCTGTAAATGTCATTCTTATTATAGGTTATTTTTAATACTTTATTAGTCGCCCCCTCTATCTGGACATTATCCTTGTAAACAACAATCTTTACATAATGTTGACTGAATACTTCTGCCTTTTGAAGATCCTCTTGTTCGTTAATGATTCCTGGAACATCTTCCTTGGGACCAGTTTCTGCCTTAAAACACCTATACGTACTCTTCCATTTTTCACTAAATTTTTTATGACCGCCCATTCTGCTTGCCATCACGTTGTCCTTAGCTGACTTCTTTGTTATATTCAATTTTCTAGTAATTTCCTTCAATTTCTCTTTACTTTCACAGCTCTTTCTAACCGTATTTTTTCCAACCTGCACATCCTTCTTAGTCTCTTTATTCTCTGTTATAATATGGGGGATCTTTATCATTCTTTACCACTTTTAAAGGTACAAACGTATTCTCACATTCCTCAGCAATTGCTTTAAACCCATCCCAGAGTCTGTTTACATTTTTATTTACCGTTTTCCACCGATCATAGTTACTCCCTCATGCCTGTTTTATCAGCCATATGTTACCGCCTAACAGTCCTAACTTTTATACCTTCCTTTCTTTCACATTTTTTTTAACCACGACAGAAACAGCTTCGTGATCACTAATACCATCTATTACTTCGGTTTCTCTATAGAGCTCATCTGATTTTATCAGCACTACGTACAGAATATTCTTCCCTCTAGTTGGTACTATCACTTTCTGAATCAGGTGCCCTTCCCATATTAACTTATTTATCATTTGTTGGCCATGTTTCCTGTCGTTCGCATCACCTTACCAATTGACATTTGGTAAATTGAGATCACCCGCTACTATCGCGTTCCTTTCCATATCCTTTTCCACATATCTGATTATCTTATCAAATAATTCTGAATCAGAGTCAGTGCTACCCTTCCCTGGTCTGTACACTCCAAAGACATCAGGTTGTCTATCATCTTTAGAGATTTCATGTTTGTCATCTATAACTTTTTCTGCATCCATTATATCATTTCTCAGCCATGATTCAACTAATATTACAATATCTGGTAAGTATATATCTATTAAATTAATTATATTCCTTTCTTTGCAATACTTCTACAGTTGAGCACTAACAGTTTTATGTCATCCCTACTTGACTTCCAGTTCCATGTACCCTTAACACCGCTCCCTAGGCCATCCTGTTTACCTGAATATACCTTCCTATAACCCTTCTAAACAAATTTCATAACTTATATGTACCATTGCGGTTTAAGTGAAGGCCATCCCATCCCAGATCCCTATCTCCTACCCACCCATTAGGATCTAGAAATTTCACTCTCTGTTTCCCACATACCCACTCCATATTATTTAAATCCCCAATCACTTTCCGGTCAGTATCCCCCCTACAAATTATTCCACTGATAACAGTCTCCGCTTTCTTAAACTTCACCCGTGCTGAATATACCAGATCCCACATATCCCCAACTATGTGAGTACTTATATCTGCTTGACACTACTTCTCCTTTCCCTCCTTTTTCTTCTACTTTCCCCAACATCTGCCTCAACCTAATTCCTGGATAACATTCTACCCTGGTTCCCTTTCCTCCACACATTCCCCACATGTCCAACAATGGAATCCCTCATGACCAAAGCGTCAACCCTACCCACCTCATATGATCTCCTCCCCTACTAGTCAGCCCTGTCTCCTGACACCTGCAGAAGCTACTTATTTCTCCCTCCCACGACACTATTTCACCTGTATTTTCCTATCCGCTACTCCACATTTCTCTTTCCTACCTTTTCCCTTCCTCCTATTCCACACTTCTCAGCAACAGTTCCCTTTTTCTCATCTTCCCTCGGTTGTTCTACCTGCAATGACTCATACCAATTTCGCGCAGACACCTGCCCTGAATTCTGATCCTGAACAGAGCCCTTAGCCTGCAATCTCCTTCCCCTTAAAACATTAGACCACCTTTCTTCTACAATTCTCCCCTTTCCTTCCCATCCCTCTCTTTCACCTACTATATCCTGTACATTTTTTTAGGAAGGCCTTCTTTCCTTCCTGTCCTCTGAGAGAATCCTAATTATCTCCCTCAAACTCTCCAACTCCTCCTTCATACTCCTTAATGCCTGGCCACACCCGCAATCCCTACACTTGACATTCTAGTTATTCGCTGAATAATAACAAATAAATACATCTCTACTTTAAATCCTCTCTCTAGATAAATTCCGAAGCTATCGTTATATTACTACAGCAAAATCAACTGTGCAATGTACATTTTCAGTGTTTGTGGTATCGTTCAAACAATGAAAGGAAGTTGCACATTGACACTGAAGCAGTATCCTTGGATCACCTTCAAAAGGAACGCACAACACGCGAGTTAGCCCACTCGAAGTCACTTAAACTATAGAGATACCCGTATATTGTAATGGATTCTTAGTCAAAGAAGTACTTGAACACGAACACATAAGATCACTTCTTCTTCAGTCTACCTGATCCATCGCAGAAGCACTTGCTAGGAACAAGCACTCTGAATATAATTATACAAACATACATTATCGTCATTTACGCAGGGTCCCAGCACAATACTTCACACACATAAACATAAGGCTAACACTAACACTGACACACTACACTGCACTACAACAATATGTAGCAATACCAATAATACTTCTTAATAAGTACTTCGACGGTTTCTACCCTAGCATATCGGAAGTTTTATCTCTCAAGATAAATTTACGTGCCAGAAACAAGCCTATTTAATAATAATAATAATAATAATAATAATAATAATAATAATAATAATAATAATAATTGCTTTCGTCCCACTAACTTCGTTTACGATTTTCGGAAAGACCGAGGAACCAGAATTTAGTCCCGCAGGATTTCCTTTTCTTGCCATTAAATCTACCGAAACAAGGCTGACGTATTTGAACACCTTCAAATTCCACCGCACTGAGCCAGGATCGAACCTGCAAAGCTGGAATTAGAGGGCCAGCGCCTCAACCGTCTGGGCTAGGCAGTAAGACATATTATAGATAACATTGAGATAAATGAGGAAAACTATATCTCAGAATATTTTGGGATGACATTACATGACTGAGGAAAATGCCGAGATCATGAGGAGCTGAAAATATTCCGATATGAAATCAAAAATTACTAAAAATATTTAAACTTAAAGGTAGGAATTTTCTTAGATGACTAGGGAGGATAATAATAAACATCCCGCGGGGCTGGAGAAAGCTAGTAAATTTTTTGAGATGACGATCGCTGATGCATATAAATTTCAGCATTGCGACCAAGCAAGGAGATAGATATTCGAAATGAATATAATTCGACATTGAATAGTTTTAAACTTGAATAAAACTTTATTCCCCATGATATTGCTATTCTAATCGATACGAAAATATATAATTTGAATTTTTGAAGCTTACATTTGGATAAATCGAAGTCGAATTCGAGGACTATATAGGCTTTGTTAGTGATGGTATTACTAGATGAATAACTCAAACGGTATAAAGCTGGTCTTCTGAGAACTACTAATAGTGCAATCCCAGGTCAGTCTGATGGTATTTGAAGGGCTTAAATACGTCAGCCTCGTGTCTATAGATTTATCTCGTTTTAAAAGGACTTCTGTCGGATAAATTTCGACATCTTATTGACTTAGAAAACCATAAAATAAAAAACATGAAAATATTAAATTGTGGAATTCGTTCAGCTCGTCTGTGAACAGAGTACCTTTGTAGTCTTGTGAGTATGACTGAATGTGCTTTGATCACGGAGATAAGACCTCACTATTTATACGACTGGAAGGACGATGATGGTGGAGGTTATTATTGTTTTAAAAGGAAGTACAACTAGGCAACCATCCTAAATTAACACTAATCGGGCGTGGGGGTTGGGGGGGGGGTTGAGGTGGATGGAAGGGAACCGACACTTTAAAAATGAAAGTGTCGGCCAAAGAAAGATAAGTGCAACGAAGGGCGTGAAAACGAAAGACTACCTAGGCATCGAAACCTAATACCGTCGGGGTTAGAAAAGTACAAGCGTTGACCAAGTGAGGTCGGAAAGGATTGACGAAAGTGAGGAGCCTGGTACAAGTAAGTGGAAGCAATCCCGGGACTCAGCTAAGGACTCCATGATTGACAACCCACAATTTTCAAGTTGAGAGCTCCTGGAGCCCCTTTTAGTCGCCTCTTACGACAGGCAGGGAATACCGTGGTTGTTATTCTAGCGCCCCCACCCACAGAGGGGAGGAGATCGGTGATCAGAAGACTAAAATTTATTTATTTATTTATTTATTTATTTATTTATTTATTTATTTATTTATTTATTTATTTATTTATTTATTTATTTATTTATTTATTTATTTATTTATTTGACTCGACTGCGAGGGTAAGAGATTCAGAGGAAGACCAACTCGACGACGGGGTTACATACGGTTTCTAATGATTTAGAGATCAGAAGTATGAAACCAAACGAGGCCACAGAAATAGTTACAAATAGCGGATTGTGGAGGCATTTAGTAAATTCAGAGAGGATTGAATTGAAGGATATAACAGTCTATAATGGAGATGTATGTGTGTATTTTTCTTAGCAATAAAGCTATTCTTCTTCAGTGTCCATTTAGTTAATATAACTTAACAACCCGGTTAAGTTAACCTCAGTTAATTTTTAACTGCATGTTAAAATAATTTAACAGTGAACTTAACCAAATTAGCATTTACTCAACTTTGGTTAAGAGTAACAATCAGTTAATCTCTCAGTTAACCTAACTGTCCAGGTTCAACCCGTTAAATTCTCTGTTAGCTCAAAGTATGGCAGGTGCATTAGATGCAGAGCTTCTTGAATATTTGGAATATGATGGGCCTTTTCCAGAAAGAGTTAGAAACAGAGGAAATGATTTTCATACAGTTCTTTCTGTTGCTTGATCGTACGTTAGCTAACGTCAGTACGTACATCGAATTCACTAAAAAAACTTTTGCCCAGCGTCACTTTTAACTTTGAGCCACGGATCCCTTCGTTTGCTTACTATCTATACTTGGAAATCATTTTCAAAAGAAGGGAAATTTGAACAACGCATTCTCTTCTAGGTTTTTTCATATTGGTCTATAGAGCAACAGAAAATTCACAGCCAGGACAAAAAATTGGATTTAATGTTGACTCCACGCGCCATGATTTTCGGCTGTATTCAAACACAAGCGCATCGCAGCGCGCTCAGAAACTGCATGGTTCTGCCACTGCCTTCTAGATTCTCGCTGATCGTGACTCTTGTGAGAGTCAACACCGTGTTAGCTAACAATTCCCAGGAAATGTTTGGATGAAAGCAAGAATCTTAAGATACTGCTAAATTTTAAATCTACGTTAACAAACAGTGAGTTAATGTTCTTTTAATTGAGATTGAATAAACCGGGTCAGAAGTTTTTTAGCCTGTCGAAAATTGTTCATTTGTATAGGTTTTACGTTTTATATTCGTGTTCCAAAGACTGAATATATTGTAAGTTATATTTTTGTTTTTTTAGAAGATTCTCAGAGCTACGAACTGGTGCCCTTTTATGTAGTTATGTGCGAACTGAAATACTCAATTCCGAACAGGGACCCCAAGTAGATACGACAATTTTGTTAAAAGTCAACTGTTTTGAGGATATAGATGAAAGCCTGGTTTGTTTACAGCAGTCTCGTGAGCTCACATTGACACAGGTGGACTTCTTGCGTGCCATGTGGAGTGGTCAGTTCTCTTGAGACTCCGCAAGGTCAATCGCTGGATCTACCAGTAGTCACCTTGCCTGGCGTGGCTAGCGCTGACTAACCTACCTCGCTGGAGTGGGAGATCGCTTACAGCACGGTGTATTGCTTTTTGCGGATGGAGGGGGGCGGAGAGGAAAAGGAGAAGGGGGCTGGAAATCCCTAATACCTAAGAACTGAAGACGCAAAGTAGGATAGGAGAAAGAAGGGGAAGAGGACAAAAATCTCCGCTTGTTCCTGATTGGTCGTATAAATGTAGTTTGCTTCGTTTTTATTGAACTGGGAAAAATAGTAGTATTTTGGTTTTTATAAAAGGGATCTCAGAGTTAGTATCAAGTTTATTCATTCTCGGTACTTCGTGCGGTGCAGGTGTCAACTACGGACCACGTGTTGAGCTTATCCTTTGTGGTGAAACTTGTATTCTCGTGGACTGTGAGCTACTTAGTGTTGACTACTAAATAGTTAAAGAAGACACCTCAAGTACAGTGCACACACTTGAATAGATTGTTGTCTGACTGTCGTTTTTGCTCATTTTTAAAAATCTTAGTGAAGTGTGAACTTTCATAATGAAGGACTTCTTGAGTATTTTTGGATTTGTCTCGCCTAAGAGTTACAATGCTGTGAACACGAACGGTAGTAACGTGCATAATGAAACGACAGAAAGTATCGATCTACAACAAAGACGGAGGTCAAAGAGAAGTGGCTCAGTGGTAGTGAATCGCTTCTTTCACGAGACCGTCTTACTGGAGAAGAGAAGACACTCAAGATGTAAGTAATTTATTTTATTTGAGGCTTATGCTATATTTCTTTTATGTTTGGGTCAAAACAGCTACGAATAAACGATGAATTATGTTCTCTTAGACATTAATGTTCGTTGGCGGCATGTGTTTGTGATCTCTATGTGCAACGATCTTTGGAACTGCAGGCGGGCAGTTGGATGGTTTTAAGTAGCCGGCAACTCCTACATTTAACCAAACCAGCATTTTCAATCAAATCGGTACAACTGTTGATATATTTCCCTTTAAAAACTCATAAACATTGATAATAAAAAGGTCGGCAATCTATTTCTAAGTAACATTTACGATAGCCTAGACCATGCATTTGAACTTCATTATCTCATTGTTCGCAGTGAAGCAATCGTGTAGACGTTTTAATTTATTTTTTTAATTTTTTGCCTAAAGTGAGTTTATTTCCAATTGAAGTTCACGGCATTAGATTGTGCTTAAATGTGATAAACGAAAGGTATTATCTTCCTGCACGTTCATGAACTCATAGGAAATTAAATTTTGTCTCCCTGGTGTCGATTGAAAATGTGTAAAAATTGAAGGGATATTAAACAAAAGAAAAGAGATAAAAGAAAAATAAGCTGATCTATGAACCAAACATAACTTATTAAAAATATATTTGGATTGAAGGACACTAAAGTGATAGACTATTCCTCGATTCATTGTAAATTTTTGCAAGCAGTTCAATTTAGACGTTCCGGAACTGCAAAATATTTCTTTGTTAGACTTACGAGGTTCCTTTTCAATAATCATAAATCATTGCTACATGTTATAACTCTTGTAGATTAAGGATATTACAAGAATAATGTAACTAAGCCGAAATTATAATTTCATTTGTTTCGTTATGCTTTGTACATTGTGGCAACCTTCAACCGAGGGAAGTTTTGTAAATAATAATAATAATAATAATAATAATAATAATAATAATAATAATAATAATAATAATAATAATAATAATAATAATAATAATAATATAAAATACAGTAAAACGCTCCATTAAGTGGATTATTATTATTATTATTATTATTATTATTATTATTATTATTATTAATATTATTATTATTATTATTAAAAACTTTTGTTCCTTCGCCTTTATGTTATTAAATAACGTATTAGGCTCTAGATACATAAAAACTTTTCCTGAATTATCTTAACCATAACCAAACACTACTTATATAATGGAGAAAAATCTATTGTCTGTTGGCAATGTTCATCACCTAAAATCTCTGAATTAGATTTTTTTAATTTTTAATGTTTTACTGTCCACATCATCATAGTCAATGCACGTTATCCAACGAGTACAATCATCCTATATGATAGGCTTACTTGAATATTGAAATTAGTGTCATAGCCTCTATATGATTTTGTTCTTGACTCTAAACTTTACAATTAACTTGTTACAGTCTTCAAGATATGGTGACTCTGTTTGGCCCCCTCTATAAGTTAGCATTTGTTCATCAGTTAATTAGAAATACTTATTGCAAGCTTTCTTTATAAAATAAAATTTTCAGAGTAACTTTCACTCTGGAAATTTCTTGACTGCAAGGCAAGACCTTCCAGAAGAGATCCTAACAACATGCGATTAGACCGGTTTTATGTATAACTGCCTGAAAGTTTCTTGGCTGAGGAAAGAAAACACATCTAGTGATATCATTTCCATGCTAGACATGTGCAATACAGGCACAGAATTTCAATCGCTTTGTAGAAACTGAAATCTTTGCTTGTGTACTGGAGATCTAACTAGTACCTTCGTATGACTTACAAATTTCTTTCTTGTGTCTCATTCAGAAATCGAAAAAATGCATATTTAAGGCACCCTTAATTAACTATCATTAGACTACGAACTGAACAGTTTAAGTTTTGCAGAACCGGGGTATCTTCTATCAGACAGCAGAATATTTATGATGAAATTCCCCATTGCGCACGAGGTCTAAAAAAATGAAAAGAAAGCGACAACATATTGACAGCTTATTTATAATTTCTCATATCACATTGAAGTATGGGTATTTTTCACTTCAATAATAGTTATTACATGAACTACTCCAATACATTTGTGGAATGTATTAGAGATCATTGAAAACTGATATTTGAAGAATATAATTTATCAGCTAAGGTTGAATGTAGTAAATATCTTATTTATTATTATGCAAGGAAAAGATCGAATGAGGTATGCACTAAAAATGGCGTGCCAGCGAAATTAACCAATTACGGTTAACATTCCCGACCCTGCCGAGAATTGAACCCGGGACCCCTCTGACCAAAGGCCAGCACGCTAACCATTTAGCCATGGAGCCTGACAGGTACGCGCTAACGTCGCGTGTTATGAAGAAGTTACGTTACATCTTAACTGCATTGAGAATGAAGGTTGTCCTGACAGGTAGGAGAGATTACGCTGAGTCCCACTGTTCTTTACTCTCGTGTGGAATGAGTATCCTTCTCGACGAAGAGATTTTCACATGAAAATGTTACGTTAAAGATTTTGGAGCTGGTTTTCATCGCTAAAAATTAAATACAAAGCAAATATTCGAAAACAAGTAGGTTGGTCTCCTAAGCCGAACTCCTCTTCATCTGTGAGCCGTAGGTGAATGTACAGTCCAGTGCCGGGAGGCACACAGTTTGTCGCAGAGATGGCAGATAGCCCCACGTGGATCAGCCACTGTTGTCTTATTTCGCTATTTTTTATTTTCTACGTTGCCTCTTATCGTATGCTATTCGCCTATGGTTTCCTTCAAGAAGTAGTGTGCTGTGATAAGCTAATGATCTCCAGGATGAACGGTTGAGGGCTAAGGTCTCCCAGTTGTTAACATCAGTGTGGCACAGTTACATGTTAGCCTTAATTGTAACCTTAAATCGCTTCCTCTGACCTCCCAAACAAAGTTTACCCACTGTTAACTCAGAGTAGAACATTTGCCTGGGAATGCGATTGTCGGGCATGCGTATTATATTCCCTGTCCACCGGGTAGCTGAAGTCTTAGAACCGTGGTTTCTATACTGGTGGTCTGTGCCTCTTCAAATAACTGACAACTGCTTAGTTAATTGAAACGTTTTAATTTTATTTGTCGTGAGCTGATTGATTAATATTAAGAGGACGAAACAGTAGTGTATATCACGAAGTAACTTCCCTGAATCAAAAGAAAAGGCCTTTCAAATGACAAGTAGATGCACTGTGTGTACATGTGGTATCTAGACTGTCTACTTGTTTTAAAAGCGAGGTCACGCCGTGATATTTTTACCAAGCACAGTAACTTATGCGCCATAGCTTACGTGCTACGAATTGTTGCCGTGTAAGTTCCTCATCCACCCACTCGTTGAAGTTCCCAATCTGAAATGAGTAAAAAGAAAACAATTTTACAAAATGAGTCAGTTTTGAGATTTACGTGACCGTTAAATTTGTGGTCATAAGTGAGCTGAATTTTTTTTCCTGAAATTTCCCTCCTGTAACTACTAAGCATGCAGAGTGAAGTTTAAAATCTTAACATTTTATTCTATTTTTAGTCTTTGCTTCGATATATCTCATTGGTCGCGGAGAGAAACAAACCACTTACTATCGTCGTCACAGATAGCACACCATGTGTTTCGTACTAATGTGTCTATTTAGCTTGAAGACTAGTGTTCACATGACCAAACACATGGTAACTTCCCACGATGAATAGAAACAACGCGACACCGCGCTGATTTTCTTTCCTTCTTAGGCGGTGTTCAGTGGGAATATTGGTACACTACGATCATCATATCATCACTGGAAGACAGAGAGATTTTCGTAGTGAAGACAGTGAATATTGACCTGGATTAAATCCTGGATATAGAGACAAAGCCTTCAGGACCAAATTCGAAGTATTTTTCACAGGAATCCTGGTCAGTACGATCTAAAACAAATAAATTATGTCGTCTGTGGAACTTTTTTAGCCACATAATTAGAGCCGTTACCATTGGAAATGACCTCGTTTAAGTATTGCCCTGTTACATCCTAAGATTTAGAAAGGAAATGATCTCAATTCGGAAATATCCTAACAGAAATGAGCCACACATTTACAGCAGAAAATATTGAAAAGTGCTGAGTAGTCAACTGTAATATAGCTGGTGAGAAAGTAGTTTCAGTACATTTTCACATAAATGAGATCAGCATAAAATGGCACTTCCAAATGCAGTAAAGCGATATGTAACACTGTTCAAGATTTAATTTAAGTTTTAGCTAGTTAAGTACAGTAGTTAATTCAAGTACAATATATGCAAATGTTGATAGTGCCTATTTTTGGTATCTATTTAGACTGCTTAACCAGGGCTGTTAATGGCCAAAGGTCCTCAGCTTTATAATAACCCACTTTACGTTGGGTTCTAGCCAATGGGAAGTGATACTTAATTTCGCAAACTCCATATCGATTAAGTGGAATTTGAACTCCATTCATCTTCTTGAGAAACAAGAGGCGTTATACTATATAATATGATATTATAGTAATGAAAACCGGGAGGGGTAGCTCAGGTGGTACGGTGTTGGCCTTCGAAGCTGAAATTCATGAGAACGATCCCGACTCAGATTGATGGTATTTTACGGTGTTGAATTACGTCAGCCTCATGTCGCATTGTTTACTGGCAGGTGAAAGAAATATTGCCGCACCAAATTCTGGCAACGGTAAAAGTAGTTAGTGGTAAAACAAATTACTATGTTACTTCTTTCTTGAGAAAAAACTATTTTAAGTATACTGAAGCATATATATATATTGTTAGTACTGTCAGCTATATTGGAGAAAACCCAACATCTACCCCATAATATACTAGATAAACATTTCATCATGAAGAAACTTTTGAAAAATTTCTCTGAAAGTTACGTATTTCATTTTTACAGCAATACAGACCGCGGATTCTATTATTTATTTTAATTTCAATTCTTATTAACTATGGACGGTATAATGTTCAAAGAAGAGGAGGAATATTGATCACATATCTTCTTTTCTTTCTAGTTTCCCAATTTGCTTGTAGGAATCGGGGCATATTTTTATCTTTACGAATTACTTCGTATCATATATTACCATGGTGTTTAAATGTCCAGTACTGATTCAGCACCACTTACGTATTGATACCTATTAGAGTTATGGCAGACATCAGTTTCGGTTTTGCTGTAGACTAATTCGGTAGGGTACGACGAATAATTTTACATGAACTTGAAGACAATTGATGGTTTCTTTAATCAGTAAATTAAATAAATACATAAATAACTATATAAATGAACACATCACTTAATCAATTACCACTGATGTGCATTTAGGACAGTCGCCCAGATGTCCAATCCCATATCAGCTGTTTGTCTAGCCTTTTCTTAAATAATTAATTTATAGAGAATACACCAATAGACAGACAGCATCAGTCACTCAAAGTTCTCCTAAGTCTACCAAACCAGTTTTCCTCAGAGTTCAAGTTTATAACGCCATTACCCAATAGTCTTCTTGAACCTGAACTTTAGCTGCTATAAACCAGTTGGAGTAGAAAGGTGGCAAGGTACGCTAGATTACTGGTTGAGATATCCGGAATAAAATTCTCAAAACTAAAGAACATCCGAAGCACTTCCTTTCTTGCCACTAACTTCTTTATAAATTAACTAATGGCATATCTCCTAAAATTACAAAATTACTCTTTGCACTTAGTTCATCCAAATCAGAATGATTTATGGTTATCTGTTGACCAGAGATTTTTATTTTGTTATGTACAGCACTGAATCACTGACTCATTAACGATCCACAACATATATTTTTCAATGTGTAAATTACTTTTATAGAGGGAAATGTTAGTAGTAGGTCATGCGTTTCAATCGAATACTGCATTCCTTAAGAAAATTATCTGAAATTTAAGAAAGGAAAATAAAATACATCAAGTAAACCAGATTTAATGCGTCATAACTAATCTTAAATACATCTTCATGGAATCCTTTCTGACTTTTTGTATCCCTCTGTCATTCAAGGTAATAGGATGTAGACATGGTTTTATGTTCGATATCCATTCGTGGTTTAAGTTTCTTGACTTCTGATAAAATTGTACGTTGTTGATTACTATTTCTTGCAATGCATTAACTCTTTTCTTGCTATTTGCTTTACGTCACACCGACATAGACAGGTCTTATGGCGACGATGGGATATAAAGGGATTAGGAATGGGAAGGAAGCGGCCGTGAGCTTAATTAAGGTACAGCCCCTGCATTTGCCTGATGTTAAAATGGGGAACCACGGGAAACAATCTTCAGGGATGCCGACAGTGCGGTTCGAACCCACTATCTCCCGGATGCTCACAGCTGCGCGCCCCTAACCGCACGGCCAACTCGCCGGGTATACATTAATTATCGCTTTATGCAAAATAATTACAATACGTCTGATCTTCCATCGTCCATTTACTCTTTTCTTAAAGGGATTTTTTTCCCAGTGAAGCATATTAATATGCCTCCTGTATATTAAGCTCATCGAGTTATACTCGTACTGCATTTTATTTTCATTACTTCACTTCGTGTTCCTTAGCAAGCGGAATAACTAAAAATAATATATTCTATAGCAGTTACGTTCTGTAGATGACCTTACGTGACCTTCACATTCTTGTCCTTAAAACGCTGTTCCTGCCGTCCGTATATCAATCACTACACTCAGGAAGTACAACAGGTAATTTATAATCAAGGACATTTATCAGTTCTCTTACTGCCCAAATTCTGAATTACTTCCTTGCAAATAGACCTCGGTTATTACTCATGTTAAACCTATAATTCACCATTAAATTATCATGAAATATTTTATTTGAAGTAGTCAGACATTTTACCTTAGTACATGTGAAATAACTTGAATAAAACGTGATTATTCACACACTCTTAATCAGGATATTTATTAAGATGTGAATTTATTCACAAAATACTCCCCAAAGGCAAAATCATCGATAATGAAATCATCCACTGATCTCAAACTTCTTCGAAACTCAGTAAGGAGTAGGCTATTTTACATAGCACTGACTAGAAAATCACCATTACCAACTCCCATAAATATACTATTGAATAATTTTCAGTCCACGTTAACTGAATTCCTCACCTTTATACTAAGAAACATTAGATGGACTGAATCAATTGAAAAACACAAAGAAGGTAAACACTTCTCTGAAGTACTACTAACACTGTAGAGTAAATGGAACAATTATTCTCTTTTACTGGCTACCGATAACGAGCAAGCAACATAATTATGTAATTCATCATCCGCTAGGTTTTTATAAAATAAGGGATATTTCCTATTGCTCATCCATCAATTCTTCTGCGAATTATGGAAAGTTACCCACAATTTTACTTATTTTGTCATGACAGGGAAACTTTTACGTGATCACGTTTATTTCCATTTATATAGACGTGTACTTGTCTCATTCACATTGTACATAATAACGTGCTCGCTTGGAGCAACTAATTTCAATCCATAATAACGTGAATATTACGAGCTTATAGCAGTGTTTTTTATTACCTTCCATAGGTACAGCAAACTAGCTTTGAAAACCATTGTTAGAGTCATGGACTATTTTAAGTGTCGCCAAATAATTAACTTCAATTTATTTTTAATTATTATTTGATGTTATCGTAACATTTCACCTGAACATTTCAAGTATTAGATTTTTAAACAATGTCTGTATTTTAAGCAATCTGCTCCTAAACATAGTAAATGAAATGGAAAATCATTTATTTCTAGTGGCCATGACATTTTCCCCGAACTAGTAGAGTCGGCATCTATGGTTTGACTAATAAGAAACCTCTAATTCCTTTTCAACCTAAAACTTTCAAGAAAGGTTTAAAATGATTTGTGAAAGTAACCTGGTCTAGCCTGAGTTAATATCAATTACTGGCGTTGTCAAATTTTGGATTCAAATTAACGGAATATTTTAATCATCTTATTTTCAATACTACTCTGTCTTTCACTCGCATATCTCAAAATATAATTCATATTAGACTAAACGACGTTTCGAATTATCTTTGGTGTATAATAAAGCAATTTTTTGCAACAGTTTAATTCACTGAAAATAATAATAGTTTTACTTCCAGAAACGGCATATATTTTTTTTGCTTATTTATTTGTATTTCTTTACTTACTTAAACTGTCGTGACTATTCACCACTGCCTAGATTTCCGGTCCAGAATAGAAATAGGAAGGTCCTTTTTCAGAATTTTCACTGTAGATTGGAAACATGGCAATTCACATAGATAGTCAATGCAAAGTACACGCAAGTTATGAGTTATGAGCAAACGGTTACTTAGAACAAGTTTTAGTGTTAAAGTCTTGCTGGGTTGGTACCGTAAAGATTACAACAGCTTGTAGACAGATTTTTAGAAGGCGAGCACCAATTCCTCCTCGGAGATTATCAGAGACTGAGTAGTAAATATAGTACTTATTCTGCAGCAGGAAACCGGTAGAAGTTACCATTTGTTCAGTGCTATTTTACTGTTTATTTAAAGATTTTAACGCGTTAGGTTTGATAAAACTGGGCCTGTGTGATCTACTACATATTATTCGACACCAGAGTGATCGTTTATTCTCACAGTTATAACTATGACACGGGCTACACCGTTTCATTACCCAAGCTCGTCACGAAGTCGGATTGTTTCATGAGTGCAGAGTGATATCAAGGTTGTCGGAGTTCGCATTATTACCTCTCTAATTAAAGAGGAAGATATTATCCTAGAGTTCCGTTAGCACAAGAACGATATAATTATTATTATCTTGTGCTGTATGACCCAGTACTTTGCAAATACCTTACGCGTCATTACACTCCAGAAGAAAACAATGATGGGACGTGCTAAGATGAGATCAGAATGAGATCCTATAAACCAGTCTGGGACAGAAATAGCATTCCCGGTTGTTGACCTGTCACAGTTCTCTAACTGCTTCTCTACAGAGGCTGAGTCGGGCTGAGTGGTTGGGACGGTAGAGGTCACGTTGGCGGATTCGACCCTATCTCAGTCCAGTAGTATTTGAAGGAGATCGGATACGCCAGTCGCTTGTTGGTAGATTTATTGGCATTCGAATTAACTTCCGTGGAACAAGATTCTGCTACCTCCGCGTCTCCGGGTATCTCCATGGTAGTTAGCGAGATGCAAATACAAGTTTACAACTGTACGATCCGTATCCAAGCAGCCAACGCTCTGTATGCTAAATAAATTAATACCATCAAAATGATTTAAAAGGATTAACAAATAATAATAATAGTAATCACAATAATAATACCGATTTATTTTGGTATGGGGTTGGGATTGTGTAGTTGTTAATTGGTATTCGGGAGATAGTAGGTTGGAATCCACTGTAGGCACACTTGAAGATGGTTTTACGCGGATTCCCAGTTTCACTCCAGGTGAACGCTGGGGCTGTACCTTAATTAAGGCCATGGTTGCAGTTTAGACTGTCTTATATCATTGTCACCAGAAGACCTGTCTGAGTAGATGTGACGTACAACCGGTAGCCTAAATTTTGACAATAAGCAAAAATGATTAATTTATGAGGAATCTTATGCATTTATTTCTAAGAATATATGCACCTATCACTGCAATAAATCGATGATTTTGTTTACGATTGACGACCGCTGTTCTCGTACCTGTCATTTGGTATAAAATATATTGTATTTTTTCGGCATGACTGAATGTAGATTTATATCCTTCTGCTCTAAGATAACGTGTCCTACATTGCTTGAGATAAACGACACGATAGATCTCTTTTCAACAGTTTACAATACCACTCACATAGGAATACATTCTTGTACACTTTCCTCTTCGAAGTCCTCCAACCATTGTCTGTATATTCCTAATAATAATAATAATAATAAACTTCAACAAAAATTCTAATGTGGCTCAAACAGTTGAGTCGCTGGCCTTCTGACTCCAACTTGGCAGGTTCGATACTGGCTAAGTATGTTGTATTTGAAGATGCTCAAGCCCGGTGTAGGTAGATTTACTGGCACGTAAAAGAACTCCTGAGGAACTAAATTGCGGCACATCGGTATCTCCAAACATCTTCAGTTATCTGTGTGGAATTCTTCGTCGGGCACTGGCAGTGTCTTATGAGTCCTTCTCATCGAATCATGTCCTAGATTTTGACAACGTTAGTAGTTCACTGTGTTATGGGAACAAAGAAAATAAAAGAGCACACTCCATTCAAGAGTCGCGATGTTTTGCTGGAGATTCTCATCATTATTTCAACAAAGTCGTGGTATAAAATCTCACTCATATTATGTTCCACACGTGTCACGCCTCTTTAGGTACTTTCGACGCAATAAATAATACATATATTCTTGATTATTATTATTAATATTATTATTATTACTTCCTATACAATTTTAAATTATATATGTCTATTAACTTCTGATTTTTCAACTACACGTCTCATGAAAAATACTTTTGCCTGAAATCTTACAACGTTATTGAAATATCGATGCCACAATTCCAAAAAAAATTCTACAAACTCGTTCGTTCGTTCGTTGGCTCCAAAGAGCAATCAT
The DNA here is from genome assembly GCF_040414725.1 of Anabrus simplex. NCBI lineage: Eukaryota > Metazoa > Arthropoda > Insecta > Orthoptera > Tettigoniidae > Anabrus > Anabrus simplex. Next base: position 74,818,530 of record NC_090265.1, on the reverse strand, counting down.
TTGCAGGGCTGAGTGACTTAAGCGATTGAGGCGCTGGACTTTTGACTCCAAGTTGGTAGGTTTGATCCTGGCAAAGTCAGGTGGTATTTGAAGGTGCTCAAGCCTCGTGTCGGTAGATTTACTGGCACGTAAAAGAACTCCTGCGGGACTAAATTCCGGCACACCGGTATCACCGAAAACCGTAAAATTAGTCAGTGGAACTTAAAGCCAGTAACATTATTATTAAGAACAATCACGATCACTAGTGTTCATACTTAGGTAAATAAATATTTGGAAGGTATCATCACAGTGTTGTTTAAAAAAATCATAAAATTATTGAGTGTAGACATTTCGAGAAATGATTAAACAACAATAGGCATTGCAATAAACTAATATCATTTAACGAATATGTATATTTGAGTCTTTAAGTTCCACTGAAGCATCATAATTAACTGATTAATACATCCATAGATTACTTTCTAACATTTTAAGGCCAAATGCTCCAATATTTACAATATTAATACAGGAATTTTGAACGATCATAACTATTATCTATCAAAGAACAAGCTTACTGTTTTACGTAGACTCCGAAAAACGTGCTTATTTATTTCAAAATTCCGACATACATTAATCGTTATTTGAATTGCAGATGCCTTTGAGAGAATCTATTCCGTAACACTTTCCTGTTATTCCGATGCAGCCCCTTTATTTCCAAATAAGACTTATTGAGGTGATGATTTTTCTGGACAATATTTGTGAGAACTGTGTGTCTGTCTGTCCTGTAGGGAATGAATAATTCTACAATGCTACTAGTCAGTTATCGTACTTCTCTAAGATAGTAACATAAGCATCAGTTCTACAAAACTTATGACCTGTTTTCAAATTCCCGGAAGTACTGCTGAATTAAGAAAACGGAAGTTGAAAATGTACTTTTATTGTCACGTGTTGAATTCATAACGAGTCACACAATATAATGGTTTCAAAAATAACATCGCGTATCATTATGAGATATATCAGTTTGCTGGAAGGCACTCCTATTACACTTCAGGAAGCGTCTGGTTCTAATGATTTTCGGTGAAATATATTTACCTTGAGTTATTTATAACTAAGTCTATTTTTATTTCATCAAGTAATGTACCTCGAAATATCTCCATGACAGGTGAAAAACATCTCTAATTCTTCATTTGTAGGCATAATACTATCTAAACATATTTACTCGTAACTTGCAACGTAACTACAGAAAACAATTCATTAGCAGGTGGTTTAATCCCATGAGTAAAATTTCACTTCCTGCAAGAATTTCGAACTTAAGTGTATAATGAAAATAGCACCCTATTCAGACGCTGGAAACAGTTTAAGACATTAATTGTTACTACGGCGGAAACGTGTGTGTAGTCAGAGATTGTAACTGCAATGTGCCACAAACAATTAACCACAGTGTGGACGGCTACCTAGTAAAACTGACGTCGAAATTGCTCGCATGGTCTTCATTCATACAAGAGGACCGATGACCTAGATGTTGGCCCCTTTGAATACAAGCATCATTATTTATTTATTTATTTATTTATTTATTTATTTATTTATTTATTTATTTATTTATTTATTCACATTTGCCTTCTTTAAAATGACGAATTTAGGGCGCATGACTTCCTCTGACACTTAACCACACTTACAATACTTTTATGCAGATATGTTAAGTTATTAGTACAATTACATTATGCTAACACACACGCTATCACTCTCATTCACATTTATAAAGGAATTAAAATATTATACTATACATTGACCAATATTAAATTTTATTGCTCGAACACACACATACACATACAAAATACATGCGCATATTACACAACTATCAACTAGGTCTACATAGCATCATAATCATCATCATCATTATCATCATTCATAGGCCTATAAAGAGAAGTAATCATTTAGAGTTAAGTCCCGTAACTTTATTGGATAATGTTTATCAATGTTGTATTTATATACCGTAATTCACAATTTCCTTATATCTACTTCGTATTTAATTCCACATCTGATTCAAACAGAATATATTATTATTATTATTATTATTATTATTATTATTATTATATATAAGAGTCTATTATCGTAGCCACCGGAAAAAGTAGGTAACTGGATTCAATTTAAGGAAATGCCACGTACCGATCTGAATAAAATGAGGGTTTCAGTATCCACTTCCATCCATGAAGGATCTTTTATGAGGGTTTTAATCTCTGATGTATCATACCAAGGAAACAAAGTAGGTTCAGGATAGTGGTAGATCCCAGATTTTTTGATAGATTAATTTACAAAAGAAGCAATATTTTAAAGTTAATTTTGGATTTACATTAATATTATTAATGGATATGCTAATATAAATTTCATAAACGTAGGCTATATAACTCATATATACAAGGATATTTTCGTCTCTTTGTTTTACAATTGACTTTACGTTGCACCGACACAGATAGGTCTTATGGTAACGATAGGATAGGAAAGGGATGGGAGTGGGAAGGAAGTGGCCTCAGTTAAGGTACAGCCGTAGTATTTACCTGGTGTAAAAATGGGAAAGCACGGAAAACCATCTTCAGGGCTGCCGACAGTGGGGTTCGAACCCACTATCTGCCGAATGCAAGCTCACAGCTGCGCGCCACTAACCGCAAGGCCAACTCACCCGGTAATTTCTTTTCTCCTTGCTGCAGCATGTTTCTTGTATGGGCATTGTTTATTGAATTGTTCGAGGTATATCTGCACTTATGAAAACACTGCTCAGAAACGTGTTGAATATGAAAACGTTGTAAAAGAACATAAGAAGTTCCTTCAAATTCACCGTCTCAGTGTTTGGGATATACTCTACACACCGTCGAATCCTCATTATAATACGTGTATCTAGAAGCAGGTTGTATTTCTTCATACTGGGATGTATATTAAATTTCAGAGATATAGGGACATTGCAATAGAGACACTGTACGTACACTGACTGACAGTGACAATGCAACACCAAGGAGGAGTGGTTCGAAAGGGATGAAAGTTGGGGAAAACACAGAGTCGGCACGGAAGAATAATTGATGTTTATTTCAAACCGATATGCAGGTTACACAATGCGCACGGCATCGACTCAGTAGGATGTAGGACCACCGCGAGCGGCGATGCACGCAGAAACACGTCGAGGTACAGAGTCAATAAGAGTGCGGATGGTGTCCTGAGGGATGGTTCTCCATTCTCTGTCAACCATTTGCCACAGTTGGTCGTCCGTACGAGGCTGGGGCAGAGTTTGTAAACGGCGTCCAATGAGATCCCACACGTGTTCGATTGGTGAGAGATCCGGAGAGTACGCTGGCCACGGAAGCATCTGTACACCTCGTAGAGCCTGTTGGGAGATGCGAGCAGTGTGTGGGCGGGCATTATCCTGCTGAAACAGAGCACTGGGCAGCCCCTGAAGGTACGGGAGTGCCACCGGCCGCAGCACATGCTGCACGTAGCGGTGGGCATTTAACGTGCCTTGAATACGCACTAGAGGTGACGTGGAATCATACGCAATAGCGCCCCAAACCATGATGCCGCGTTGTCTAGCGGTAGGGCGCTCCACAGTTACTGCCGGATTTGACCTTTCTCCACGCCGACGCCACACTCGTCTGCGGTGACTATCACTGACAGAACAGAAGCGTGACTCATCGGAGAACACGACGTTCCGCCATTCCCTCATCCACGTCGCTCTAGCCCGGCACCATGCCAGGCGTGCACGTCTATGCTGTGGAGTCAATGGTAGTCTTCTGAGCGGACGCCGGGAGTGCAGGCCTCCTTAAACCAATCGACGGGAAATTGTTCTGGTCGATATTGGAACAGCCAGGGTGTCTTGCACATGCTGAAGAATGGCGGTTGACGTGGCGTGCGGGGCTGCCACCGCTTGGCGGCGGATGCGCCGATCCTCGCGTGCTGACGTCACTCGGGCTGCGCCTGGACCCCTCGCACGTGCCACATGTCCCTGCGCCAACCATCTTCGCCACAGGCGCTGCACCGTGGGCACATCCCTATGGGTATCGGCTGCGATTTGACGAAGCGACCAACCTGCCCTTCTCAGCCCGATCACCATACCCCTCGTAAAGTCGTCTGTCTGCTGGAAATGCCTCCGTTGACGGCGGCCTGGCATTCTTAGCTATACACGTGTCCTGTGGCACACGACAACACTGTCGGCTGAGAAATCACGGTACGAAGTGGGCCATTCGCCAACGCCGTGTCCCATTTATCGCTCGCTACGTGCGCAGCACAGCGGCGCATTTCACATCATGAGCATACCTCAGTGACGTCAGTCTACCCTGCAATTGGCATAAAGTTCTGACCACTCCTTCTTGGTGTTGCATTTGCTCTGTCAGTCAGTGTATTTTCCAACACCTCCACGAACCTTCTTTGCTACCTTAAATTACCAAAATCCTGCAACCACACCGACTTTAACTATGTTTTGAGAGACAAATTCTTCCTTTGCGTTTCCCAATCCCACCAGGAAGGTCAAATGACGAAATTCTATACACACAGATGAAGTGTACGTTTGTAAGTGACCCACTTCCTGTATCAGCCTCGGTGGAGAGGATAATTAGTCATGACTGATACAAAAAAAAAAACTGCCCACAAGCGTACCTTGAACTCTTCTCCAAGGCTAGAAAACAAGAAAAGAAAGCAAACCAAAACATGAGAATCGCAGACTGTATTCTCTGGGTGAGAGCTACAGTTCGATTCTCCGGTAATGAAATGTCGTATGGCTTTTAGTGCCGGGATATCCCAGGACGGGTTCGGCTCGCCAGGTGCAGGTCTTTCTATTTGACGCCCGTAGGCGACCTGAGCGTCATGATGAGGATGAAATGATGATGAAGACAACACAAACACCCAGCCCCCGTGGCATTAGAATTAACCAATTAAGGTTAAAATCCCCGACCCAGCCGGGAATCGAACCCGGGACCCTCTGAACCGAAGGCCAGTACGCTGACCGTTCAGCCAACGAGCCGGACGATTCTCCGGTGAAAGGTATGTTCTAGACAGCATGAACAGTGGTTTATTTCATAATCGAAGTCATGCCTTGATATAGGGATGTAACCAACAATATGTACCGTTACAAGCACCTTAAAAGAGCAGTGTTACGTAACGGTGCGTGGACAAGATCTCTCTTGGTACGTGTTTCAGTTTACACTGTTTTCAAGCAGTTCCGTGATACATCCCATTGAACTTTCACTCTGAATGGGACTTATCACATTCATTCCTTTACATTTCACCACCATGCGATTCGTTCATTGCTTAAGAATGTTTACAGTTGTTAACGTCAGTATACTGGCTATTCAGAAAAGACACATATCGTAGGTAGTAAAGACAAGGTAGAGGCAAGGAAGTGGCCGTGGCCTTAAATTAGATACCATCCCAGCATTTGTCTGGAGGAGAAGTGGGAAACCATGGAAAGCCACTTCGAGGATGGCTGAAGCGGAACTCGAACCCCCGTTTACTTCCTGAGGCTCAGTGGATCCCGTTCCAGTCCTCGTACCACCTTTCGAATTTCGTGGCAGAGTCTGGAATCGAACCCAGGCCTAGGTGTAGTAGCTAATCACACTAACCACTGCACCACAGAGGCGGAATTTGAAAATAGTAAATATACAAAAAATAACAATTTTACATCAACGAGGAACCTTTAACTAATGCTATCACTCACATATTATTCAAAGTGTGAGAAGCAGCATTCACGAATTTCCATTCATTGTCCAATAAAGCTTCTTTCATGCTCATCTGTAAGATGGATGTTAATTCTGGACGAGAAACAATAGCACCCAAGAACCGTTTTTGACTTGTTCTTTTGATTGCAACAATACCGTTTTCAGATGCAGAAATTAGCTTACTGAAATAATTCATTTTGACTTTATATGGCAACGAGCCTTTATGAAGAATGTGGGTGAATTCTTCCCCGGTAAGAAGCATTGAATTCATCGTGCGGAGACAGGATACTCCCATGGTATTCAGATCAAGAGGCAGTCGTAGTTCGAAACCAGGCCAATGCATGTGGGATTCTTGAAATGTAAATTTACATTCCTGTGGTTCAGATTTCACGTAAAAATTAATGTATTGTGATCATGATCACAGTATCGAAAGCCAGATAAGGCTACAAGTTTGCGTTTTTTTCTGAAAGCAAAACAAACGTATACAAATATGTGTATGATTCTAGGAACATTGATTTAAATCATTGAATGTTAAATCTGATCATTGCCTTTTAAATTTACTTCCCCTTTCTTACCTTTAACCGCTCCCGTCAATATCTACCTGCTAGTTGTCTTGTCATACAAGTTTTACCTTTCAGGATATAATGCACTGAATAACAATCAGGAAGACTATAATTTCAAAATATGTAATTTGGCTAGAATGGATTTAATTGTAGCAATATTGTAGCAGGGATTATTTAGACTCTTCAAAGGATATTTCTCTTGCTTCACTGTTACCAAGCAATTTCAAAAAGCTGGAAATCAAGATTGTTGAAAACCACTCCACTCCCAATCACCTGCATTGACGTCAACGCCTCTTTTATGAAGTGAATAGTCGAGAACCCCAGTTTCATGGCCACCCATTTCTCCTGAACAATTTTCGCAGCACTTTAAAAGATATATCCTTCGTTCGTACCACCTCAAAGCATGAGGTATCACTTTACTCTAGAGGCACTTCTCCGTAGAATAACCAGAGATGGACTAAGCATTTACCTAAAGTAAATAATGAGTCGTGATTCCTTCACTCTTAACTTATACGACTTGTAAATATTCGCGCTGCTCTTGAGCGGGTTTGCGTAACCTTGCTGATATTCTTCCTGTCATTGTGATGTCGGCAAAATATTACGCTATATACCTCTAGGTCTTTGCACTGGGAGTATGAATCATGCCTTTCTGCTGTGTCATACTACTCTCGAAATGCTTAATAATGGTTCCTTTGTAGTATGGGTGTGGATTTTCTCATTCATAAACTTCCTCATTCCCATTCATAACCCTTCTCTGAGGTCGGTGCGTGGAAGAAAACGAAGACGAGATATCAATTTAATCTGATGTGTTTTAAGCTTCAGGGATAGTTTTCTCAAATTAAATAACCCCTTCCCCCATCGCGCAACAGCCCCGAAGGGCCTTGGCCTACCAAGCGACCGCTACCCATCCCTAAGGCCTGCAGATTACGAGATGTCGTGTAGTCAGCACGACAAGACCTCTCGGCCGTTATTCTTGGCTCTCTAAACCTGGGCCGCTATCTCATCGTCAGATAGCTCCTCAATTGTAATCAGGTAAAAACCCTGATCTGAACGGGAATCGAACCCAGAGCCTCCGGGTGAAAGGCGGACAGCCTACCCACACAAAGTGGAACCGACATTGATTTTTAACTCTATAACATTATTTTGATCGTTTGACTGAGCTAGTGAATCAAGTAAATTTAACAAAAAAATGTCCTTAAATTGGTGTGCGATATCTTACTACCAAAACTTTAGAGATGAGAATGGCATTGGAAGAAACATTGAAATATATATCCATCCAGGGGCGTTGTGATAACCGAATGATATTATAATTGCCTTCCCAACAAGTCAGCTGTGGTTAGAACTCCGGCCAACGCATGTGGGATATTTGAAATGGAATACTATATCACGGAGGCTAGGATTCCAGGTACAAACCACGATCATGATATATTGATTCATATTAAACTAAAATCATGCTTATTTTTATGTCCATCCAGCATGATTCTCAATAGATGTTTCAATAACGGTTGACATCCGAGAGGAACTTCTGCTTCTTGTAGGTCTGAATAATGACCGTTTTAAATGACGTACCCGACCCAATGAGAGCCCACCTAAATACAGGATATTCCGAAAAAAATCGCATTTATAATTATTATTCCACTACACTTATCACAACGATGTATTGTACATTTATCCTTCCGTTACTCTAAGCTTAAAGTGTTCTTCACACTGTTAGGTTGACATGTTATTTCAAGAAGACGCTGTGGAATGCTTATTTTTCTATTATAAACGAACACTACGTAATAATCCGAGTCAACTGAATATAGTGTGTTATGAAATGCTCGATTTCTAAGCTCAGAGTTTTGGAGTCGAGTCGGTTTCCTGCAGCCTGTGAAACAGGTGTTACAAGTCGTTGTCTGCATTTTCTATCAATATTGGAGTCCTTGTTAAATGTAATTCACAACATAGATAATTAACTGGATGTGTATACATAGACCCGACCACTGGATATTTATGATATTAACTATAATATCACCATTTATTTATTTATTTATTTATTTATTTATTTATTTATTTATTTATTTATTTATTTATTTATTTATTTATTTTAACACAAATCATACAGACTTGATGGGTAGTCTAGTGAAAAAGGGCAAGCCCCATGTGCATTAGGTTATATAAAGAAATAAAAGATTGGTTCTCATTGCAGTGTAGACTACTTTAGTGTGAGAGAGCTGTGTCCCTCTAAATAATCTCAGTCCAGGGCAAAATGTTAGCAAATCGTAGTCTATTGAAGGGGCGCTGAACATATATTTACAGTGCACTTCTAATACGTCAGCCATATTAGTAGTTGGCCTCCTGATCTCAAGAAAACCGGCTCGGCGTCAGCTGAGGTCGGTTAGACTTCAGGGTGTTTGTGTGCGATAGCTCCGTGTCGTTGCCTTCCGGAACGGTAAAGACCTTCTGAGGTTACAAGGCCTTGTCTGTGTTGAGGCTTAGTGAGGAGAATGGAAAACTATGGAAAACCATTCTCAGGACAGCCGACGGGAGAACCGGCCACCAACTCCCGAGTATAGAGCTGTAGAGTAGAAACCAGTCTGCTCGGTGATAAATCATTCAAGGACTTACTGTACATTGACCTCTATTCTACAGTTCACATGCTAATAATTTGTCTTATCTGTATGACGGAAATCGCAATGTCATCTAACACATCTCCCGCTGACCTCAACAGAACACTGAATTTAGGATAACTTTCGTGGAGGATGTACAAATACATTACGTAATATCTACTGGTTTATCTGCTTCAACAATGCTGAACTTAATCGTAACCTTGGCAATGAAAGTTGTACTTCCTAGTTCCTTTCAAGTTCCATCACTTCCCTCGTAAAGGCAGTAGTAGAACAAGTTTTATCACTTACGATTTCTATGTAATGGGATTATAGAGCAGAGTGGGTCGATGTTAAGTTTAAGTGTAGGCTCTGGAACTCGCACTTCTATCTTTGTTCCTTAGACGGCATTCTGTATATTAGTATCATCTTCAAGAGTATGAAACCTACAAAACAAAGTGATAAGTCCAAGCTTTTGTGGAATGATTCCTTTTTCCTTTTAAACTTGTGTTTTGATCAGTGGTAGAGCGTCGGCCTCCATATCCCAAAATGGCGGGGTTCAAACCTGGTAGAGGTAACCGGATTAGTGAAAGGCATTCGACTCTCAATGCCATACGATAGATAGAAGCCCAAGAGGGATTCAGACCTAGTTTCTTCAACGAATGTTAAGTGTTAACACTGCTGTTAAGTATACTTAACACATAATTTACAAAAATGGCCGTCTCATTAAGAATTGTTAACTATAACAAATTTTTAATACTTGTGTTAAATTAATATGGCAGCACCCCTATGTTAAACATCTTATCAGCTGATAAAATTTCAAAAATGGTAGCATATAAAATACGTAAGTTCGAAGCTTTACTGCTGTTTAAAGACTATTTATGAACTGAAGAAGGCAAAGGACGACCCATACTAAGAAAAAACAATACTTTTTAGAGTTGTCACAACAACATTTTCTAAAAAGATAGTTAATTACCAAAGCCATAATGAACAAGGTAGTGGAGGAAATTGAAAATAGGTTAGAGTTTCCCATAAACTAAAACTTATCAGTGTCTCCAGTGCAGCAGCTGCTTATAGTTCTTATATATTATGCTACAGACTCTTTTCGTGTCATTGTAGAGACACTGTTCAGGAGTGCAAGACAAGAATGTGTAGATTTCTGAAAATAATATCTGCTGCCATTGAAGCATTAACAAGGCATTACATAATTTTCCCCGCAGTGAAGGAATGCCCGAAAATCATTCAAGATATATCAATTATCATACTTTTCCCGGTGATGTAGGAGCCTTAGATTTCACTCGTATAAGAATACGTAGAATGCTGTGATATAACAGTCCGTTCTTTCATTTTTCAAGCGCACTCGCATACATTCAAATTAAATCATTAACAACATTTATTTCACATACATCATAGTAATGCTTTTGTTGCCTCTTACTAGACATGTTTACGTCTTAGTGGTGTCCATTAACCATAACCTATAATAAAATCAACCATGTGTGACAAAATACTATTCCAACATACCTCTAGGAACGCTTTATGTAAAGAATCAAAAGACGCTCACTGCCAAACACGTTCAGAAATCTCACGGAAACGTGTTAATTTGTTTTTAACAATTATTTCGTAACAAATGTTGGAAATGTGTTCGTGAATCAGGTTACTTTTAATGGAAGTGTTAATTTAATAACAATTGTTAGTTAACATTTGTTAAGTAAAATTTAACACAGAGTTGAAGAAGCTGGGCCCCAGTTAACTCTCCCATCAGGTATAGTAAAACCGAACGTCGAAATTGATATAAATTGATACACGTTGTTTGGTCAATAAGATTAAATACATTTATGTAACCAACAAAACCATTTTATCGTGTTCACGAAAGCTACAAATTTTTTAAATTTAACTAATGTTCGTAAAATGAGACCAGGATAAAAAAATGGCAAGCAAAATTTTGAGTCCTTGAGACGCATGTGTACTCATACCGGTACGGTATATAATATCGTCCCTGTTCTGCCAAAACGGCGATTGTAACAATGCTCATCCTATCCATTATTTCCCTTAAGACTGGTCACGTCTTCCAGCTATATAGGCCTACCGATATGCGATCCATCAGAACAATTTTCGTTGAGTTCATTTTCTTATGCGCGTGTATAAAGGAAAATGAGCCTTAAATACATCACACTCTAGGAGTGGGTAAATGTCATGCAAACATACAATCCTTTAGTATGGTACAGTAAGGTTCATTTTCCTTTACACACGCACATAGGAAAATGAACTCAACGGAAATTGTTCTGATGGACCGAATATCAATATATGGCTGGAAGGCGTGACCATTCTTAAGGGAAATAATGGATAGGAAGAGCATTGTAATATTCGCCGTTTTGGCAGAACAGGGACGATATTTTCATATTTTTAGTATCCTTCAGTTAATATTTATATTGCCCTTGACAACTGGGTGCTGGAATATATATTTTTAAATATATTTCACAATGTGCTCTGCCGGATTCTTCTCACCCAGACAGCAAAACGTTTTTTTTTCTGGAGTATAATACCCACTTTTGAACTTGATGAAGGTAAACAAGACGTTTCCATTCGCTGATGGAAGAAAAACTGGTTTTGGGACATTCGTTTTCACACCTTAAACACTTGTAATGAGGAAGCATTCCATTCTGGACGAATATATCACTGAAAATATTTTTCGATAATAGTTAAGATATATTGTTTATAATTAATTATATAATATAGAACTCGCATACTTAGTCGGGATTACTAAAAACATGCACATTGTAACGATTCGAAAAATACAGGAAGAAGTCGCGTTTCATTTTCTGAAAAACAGATATAATTTTACTCTCATGGTATGTCAGAATGTCAGAGGTCATAATATGTAACATTTATTTTGATGTTGTATTTGTTCGGTCGATTTTCTCATTATAGTGCAAGGATCACACATAATTTCCAGTGCATTTTACAATTTTCCGCGGTAATTCATTGTTTACATTTGATTTATTGGTCCCGACCCCGTATAAGGAAACGGACTAATGAGTAGACATACATTTAATTCATTGGTCGAGTAATAAGTCAGTAGAAACCGCTTCAAAGTGAACCAGTTTAGAATCAACATAGGCTTATATGGAAAAGACCAGTTAAGGGTAACGAAATGTCCTTATACACAAACACTCTCTTTTCTTGGTGGTAAGAAAGAGACTATACTAGAAAAGAATTACAGCATACTGTACGAAATAGTTCACCTTCAGTTAGGCCTATGTCATTTCTAACAAATATTTTAATACTTTAAGAAGTTAGACTCATTGGCTGAATGGTTAGAGTTGAGGCCTTTGGTTCAGAGGGTCCTTGGTTCGATTCCCGGCAAGGTTGGGGATTTTAATCGCGTCTGATTAATTCTTCTGGCTCGGGGACTGGGTGTATATGTCCGTCCCAACACTCTCCTCATCATATTCAGACAACATACTACACTACCAACCACCACAGAAACACGCAATAGTGCTTACATCCCTCCATAGAGGGTTGGCGTCAGGAAGGACATCCGGCCGTAAAACAGGGCCAAATCCACGTGTGCGACGCAGTTCGCACCCGCGACCCCACAGGTGTGGGAAAAGCGGCAGGAAAAGAAGAAGAAGAATTCAGACAACACACTACACTACCAACCACCACAGAAACACGCAAATAGTGATTACATCCCTCTGTAAAGGGTTGGCGTCAGGAAGGGCATCCGGTCGTAAAACATGACAAAATCCAGATGTGGTACACAGTTCGCACCCGCGACCCCAAAGATGTGGGAAAAAGGTAGAGAAAGAAGAAGATTTCAATACTTGAAAAAATGAATAGTAATATTACTACTGGTTTTAAGCATCTCTTAAGTTGACGTATATTATAAGAGACACTGTAATGTGGGATATTTGTGCCAAAGGAGTTCTGAAACGTACCAACGACATAGAGTTATCCTTTTCAAATCCCCTTAAATACCACCCATCACCCTCGGGATCGAACCTACTGTCTTGGGAACAGAGGATCAACGACTAACCGAATGCTGCTTTGACATATCAAAGACATCGAAGTAAATCATCGAGCATGGCTACGTGAAGAACTCTTTTCTTTACATTTGTTTTACGATTTGCTTATGGTGACGATGGGATAGAAAGGACTAGGAGTGAAATGGAAGCGAGCATGGCCAGGAAGCTGTAATGTAATGCAGTTGCCTGGTGTGAGAATGGGAAAACACGGAAAACCAACTTCAGTGCTGCCGACAGTGGAGTTCGAACACACTATCTCCCGAATACAAGTTGATAGCTTCGTGATCCAAACCGCGCAGCCACTTATGCGGTATATAAAGATCGAAGAAGCCCCATATGGCCACTTCCATTTTATGATTTCTACGCGAGGTTACATTAGGCAATACTCCATCTGGGTTAATGCAGGATTATATGACTATTGCTATTAGCAGCAATAAACTGTCTCCAAGACTGAAGGTTGTCTGTGTCAAGGGGCATTCACATTCGTTTAACAAAACGTGACACTGCATTCCACATTAAGTGCAGAGTCTTTTGAAATGTAATCTTCTCTATTTAACTGCATTTTGTTGTTGGATACTTCACTGGTTATTGATAGTGGGAATTTTGAAATACCAATGAGTAAACTATGCCAGTGTTCATTCTTGAATTTTTTCTCAGGAGTTCCGAGCATTTGCCGCACCTTTCTCAGGGCACTTAATGATGACACGGTCCTTGGTTTTCAATGCTAGAGGCTCGGTGATAATATCTGCCCACGTAAGATATTCTTAAATATGCTAGGCTTTAGCTGAAGAAGAGTACAAAGGAATGATGAAGATATTCACCCAATCATTCGCACAGGGATTAGGCCGTGTGTATCATCACGACCAGGAAGCTGCAATGCAATAAATGTATATATTAAGGTCACTACACCGGATTAATGATCTTGAGTGAGTTTATACTGCTAAGAGTCATGTTGACCTCGGCTTTGCAAAATCCTTCGTAAAGCAGGAAGTAAGTTTTACTGACTTATAACACATCACACTTGGAAAGTGTTGACAAAAGCAAAGTTCTGCATTAACCTTCTTCTTCATGTTGCATCATGAGCGTAATCGCAACGTTTTATTAAGCGACTTGCTTGGCGTAGAGTAATCTCTAGCAAAAGTACAGTTTCCAGCCATTACAATCTAACTGCTCAGTAGAAAATTGCATTGAATAGATATAATACATTCTGGATTTTTTTAGTCTACTGGGTTATTTATCCCATATAAACGTAGTAGGCTCAGTATTGAGTAATTCGAGTATGGGATCTCTTGAAATGGAAATGAAAGTGAAATAGGGGATTGACATTTTTCTATATAAATCCCCCCCACGACTTCGATAACATCTAGAAAATGTTTCTTGGATATTCTACCACGAGGGTTTTAATTAAATAAGTTGGAAATTTATATTACAAATCGATGGCTTTCTTTAAAAACCTCGTAAGTCCGAATACTCTTCCTATCCATTATATTCCTTAAGACTGGTCACGCCTCCCAGTCCCATATTTATATGCAGTCCAAAAGAATAATTTTCGTTATGGTCATTTTCCTCTGCCAATTTGTAAAGGAAAATGGACCTTAAATACATTATACTGTAGGAGTGTGTAAATTTGCCATGCAATCAACATCCCTACAATACGGTACGTTAAGGTCCATTTTCCTTTAGACATTAGCAAAGGAAAATGAACACAGCGAAAATTATTCTGAGTGACTGCATACAAATATATGACCGGGAGGCGTGGCCAGTCTTAAGGAATATAATAGGTAGGAAGAACATTTGGACATACGAGGTTTTAAAAGAAAGCCATCGAAATACAACATTCCTGAAGGACCGAATTTCAGCGTTCCAGCGTCTCTTAAAGCGTATAGCAGCTGAAAGGGACGTTAACCTAATAACAAAAAGGAAAGTTGGTTTTGTCTTTATTATTCAGGTCTAACTTTAAAGGACGATCCCCGTTACTTACAAAAAGCATCTACACTTGTATTCTGGTACAGTTTACGTGAGATACAATACTCTGTTACCTCTGCACACACAGGTATTCAAATCTCTATCTTCCAACGGAAATATGATACAATTAGACAACATCGCGACATGAATTACAGAAATCTATTCATGAGCGATAAGAGACATTTTTCTATAGAAGTCTTTGGTCCTGCCATGCTTTCATATTGGTATTTTATGTTGATGTGTGTTACATTCTGGGCACCAAAGCACAACTGCTGTGAGAGCAGACCATGCTGGCTTAATATAAGTAGTCCTCCGAATGTGAAGAACCCCTTCCCTTGGGCAGGCATCAAATTATCCAAGAGGAAATTTCCTTTGCTAAACAACTTGCAAAATTGGCGGTTCTCATCTTCAGATGTGTGCCACTCTCGAAAGAGAAACCTGTTCCCAAACACGTAATTAGTGTTGCAGAATTAGTATGTATTTGTGACGGTTTGTATTGAGGATGACTTTTTCTGAAAACTAGATTGACCTCGCAAATCTAACTTTCATAGCTCTAAATAACAGATTATGTAACAACCATATCGTGAAGTTCAATGTCATTTATGCACTTCCTTCTCCTCTCGTGTTTATGAAGTCACTACTTCACCGTTAAAGAGAATATTTGGAAAATGCAACTTGTTGTATATATAAATACATTGCGTTGTTCGTCCGTTCACCATATTGTTGACCGGGAAAAATTATAACTTTTGAGCGAGGATGAGCACTCCAAAGTATTCGAAACGTCATTAGTCGGAAAAAATATGCACAGAGCAACGATCGGGTACAACATGGGCGTAGGACATAATTTTAGTTCAACGGATAATAGAAATTTCGCCTTCTTGTACATACATTTGAAATTACATACAGATGAAATGTAATGATTCAGCACTTTTGTTGTTGCTGTTATTGCCTTTGACGGTGTTGCTGACTCATTGTTAGAACTTGCGATATTCACAGTCAACGTTCTGCGTAATTTTGCCTGTAGAAACTGCTTGACAACCTGAGTATTGAACCTTCCCTGAAAATGTGTGCGAGAAGGTATGACACCTATAGTACGGTTAAAGATCCCAGCAACTTACATTACTTTCAAAGTACTCGCTCAAATACTGGATGCTGTACATTATCATGCAGTTCGCTAGTACTGAACCCTTGATAGGTATTTAGGTAGATTTTTTTTCGAATTGGCTTTAAGTCGCAACGACTCAGATAGGACTTACGGCGACGAAGGGATAGGAAAGGACTAGGAATGGTAAGAAAATGGCCTTGGCCTTAATTATGGCAGGGCCCCAGTATTTGTCTGGTCTGAAAATGAGAAACTACGGAAAACCATCTTCGGGGCTGCCGACAGTGGGGCTCGAACCCTTTATCTCCCGAATGCAAGCTCACAGCTGCGCGCCCCTAACCGCACGGCCGACTCACCCGGTTTTAGGTAGCAAGGCACGTGTTATTTGCTGAGAAAAAGTGAAAGACACTGGTTAGACGGTGGCTTAGATATTCATCACTTAGTGCCCCTTTCTCGTGGAATATAATGTAGAAGAAGTGCACATCACGATCTACAGATTTTCACCCTGAAGATTGATGCTGATTACCAAATTGTCCCAAAAATTAACAATAATTTTTTAAGAAATCTAATTCCTTAGGTATCCTGTTCTGCACTTTGAGTTCTCGAACTTAAAATGGCAGAGGATGACATATCCGTCACAGGAGGGTCAAGTGAAAAAACAAATAGTGAGTTTGTTCATGCTTCTAAATGTTATACGTAGTAATTCTGGATAAAGGGATTTATTTATTTATTTATTTATTTATTTATTTATTTATTTATTTATTTATTTATTTATTTATTTATTTATTTATTTATTTATACGCCCAGAGCGGTCATATAATGTGTTCTATTAAACTACTAAATTATTTTTCCGAACTGCTACTATAACGATCTGCCTGGACTCTCTCGATTATAAGGGAGACTAATTACAGAAGCACACTCAAAGGTCGAGTTACGTCACCGATTATTTCTTCTGCATGCTCCGTTATCACGGTCTAACTCTGAAGAGCAATGTACAAGGAAGTTTTGTTACATAAAATATACGCGTAAAAAATAGGGACTTCCTTAATTTCGACGAAAGAAAATAAGTCAGGTTATGAAATCTAGAATAAAGTGAAGCACTTTAATAGAGAATGACGCTTGGAATGTTCAGGATTAAATTGTGATAGTTGTTATTATTATTATTATTATTATTATTATTATTATTATTATTATTATTATTATTATTATTATTATAACCTGAAGCTCTATTTGGACTTTTATTGATAATAATAATAACAAGAATGCAAACTAATTAGGCATGAAGGGAGCGTCGTATATCCCATTCTTCCACAATATAGCGAGAGTAACATAACTTCTAGGGATTTCAATAGGCCGGACCCCTAATATTTATGCAAACCTCACAACAGAACTGTGGTCCGGGCTAGAGTACAGAACACTTATTACTCGCTTCGGGTAAGTTTGCATCCTAACCTTTAAATATCTAAACACCCGGGCCTAATAATAATAATAATAATAATAATAATAATAATAATAATAATAGTAATAATAATGAGCAGAAAACGGACCGGCAACACCTGGTCGCTAGAACACAAAGCAGCCCATTCCGAAAGGATGAAGAAGTACTGGGCTGATCGGAGGAAGAAGAACCAGAAATGAACGTGGTCCTTAGTAGACCTATCCGAAGACAATAATAATAATAATAATAATAATAATAATAATAATAATAATAATAATAATAATAATAATGAAGCAACTTCAAATAGACTTTCAGGTTATAGGATCGTGTCGAGAATATGCCAAAGGCATGTTAATTTCAGAACAGTTCCATTCGAACTGCGAGTAACCAGTGCACTTTGCAGTTTTGCCGGTCATAGAGTCAAAGCTGTAGCTCATAGCCCAGCCAAGTGAAAGGAATTCTTCAAGCCACCATAGCACAATTTCTATTGAACTAGTAAATTATTTTTACGAACTGCTACTATAAGGATTCAAGCTGAAATTCACACTCTCAAGGAGAAATCTACCTGTATTTATAATCACAGCGCGTGATACCGTGATCATAGCCACGGTACCAACAGTTTAACAAGGAATACGAACCATGGGGGAATGATTTTTTTTCATTTAGAAGTACCGGTACCATCTGCATTAGCTATGAATCTACCCAAGGCCACCTAGCTTTGAAGCCAGTGGTTATGCCACTCAACAATCACGCCCTCAGTTATAAGGAGTAAGGGCACGTTCGATGTTATTGTTCCTTTTCCTATCAGACTTATTTACTCGTGATGTAAAATTGTCCCTTCATTTCCATCACGTTAGTAATGGTTGTCCTGGATTCCTCACGGGATATAGGCCTACAGTACGTTATTTGTTCAGGATTCTCTCCTTTCAAGGAACAGATGTTTGCCTTTCATTATATTTTATTCCATTTTCAGAATGATTGACTACATTGTTATTCAGCTTGATTTCCTTTCATTTACTCATAATTTAATCAAGACACGAGCTACCATGTCACGTAAAAGCACTATTTATCCTTTCTGAAATAGCCTCTGGGCTATTCTGTGTTCGTGTGCTCGTCACTATCATTACGTCTTAGCCCTGACCCTTGCAAAGCTACTTTCATGAAGTGTGTAATTTTCAGGAACACAGTCTAGCCTTGGGGAAGGATCACATTTATAAGAAGATAGGATGGTCAAGAATTTTATACAGTACTATAATCTTGAACTCCAAGTAAGGATCAAGCGAAAATTCAAATTAGCTTGCTTTTAATGCAAGGACCTTAAGGTGGTAAAGCAATACAACATTTTTCCACTTGCTTCCTGGAAGTCTTTGTACATGACTACTTCATATTGGGAGGAACGTAATTTGCAACGTGCACTGATAAATATGATCGACGTGTTACCACGACTATAGTCATGCAACACGCCAGTCAGGTCAATTTATATAAGTGACTTTTACCTGAACTTAGCACTTCGACACGCTCTGACTGTAACTCCAATGGTCAATACGAATATGAATACAAAACAGAAATTTATCTGCCAGATATAATTTTCATCGGAGGGTTGGGGCGGGTCACCTAGTAGGTGATGCCTATTCTCGGACGACGGGTTTATCCGAAGAAAATGAATCATTTTCCCAATTTTGAACTCAGTATATGTTTATTATTCTTGTGTTCTTAAGAATTGCTTCGATAGGAGCTCCTTGACATTAAGAGATGATAAACTTTTGCCCTACTGACCAGCGACTATCTTTTATAAGATAGGATTAGCTATCATGAGTCATCACCACTGTTGATGATAGTGTCTCTATTTCTGTATCACACACAGTTACTTGTCATTTGATTTCATGAGAATGAGAGAACTCCATGTCAGTCCCTTAAGTGCCGGGCTGAGTTGCTGAGATGGTAGAGCGTTGGCCTTCTCACCCCAACTTGGCACGTTCGATCCTGGTTCAGTCCATTGGTATTTGAAGTTGCTCAAATACGTAAGCATCGAGTCAGTAGATTTACTG
Organism: Anabrus simplex; assembly: GCF_040414725.1. Classification (NCBI taxonomy): domain Eukaryota; kingdom Metazoa; phylum Arthropoda; class Insecta; order Orthoptera; family Tettigoniidae; genus Anabrus; species Anabrus simplex. Next base: position 74,799,132 of record NC_090265.1, on the reverse strand, counting down.
GCACGTAAAAAACTCATGCGGGACGAAATTCCGGCACCTCGGAGTCTCCAAAAACCGTAAACGTAGTTGGTGGGACGTACAAACAATAACATGATTATTATTAAGTTCATCCTCAATTTGTAGAAGAGACGGGAATCGGATATGTCTAACAAAATACCAACTAATTCTCGTAGGTGCATCTGTCCAGTGTAATGGCACTAATGGCATTCTTAAGCACACTAAATGAAGCTAATATAAATGCCAATATGTTTAGATACCAATATAATACGCTAATGCCTTTGCTAGCAAGACCTAATGTTTACAATGCACTATCTCTTCTGATGTAGGCTGGAACAAATTTGTTACTTTCATTGTCTAGTCTCAGGCTCATCCTTGGCTTTGAAAATATGAAAGTGACCGAGTTATGAGTGATGCTAGTAATGCCATTCTGTATGCAGCCCCGTGTCGGTAGATTTACTGGCACATTAAAGAACTCCTGCGGGACTAAATTACGGCCCCTCGGCGTCTCTGAAGACCTTAAAAGTAGTTAGTGGGACGTAAAGCAAATAACATTATAATTATTATTTATGCAGCCAATCCCTGTTACGAATGGTGTTAAAATGTCACTCATAGGGTAGGTTGGTGCGTGAATTTCAGTCGGCATGGCAGACTGAGATGTAATAGCAATGTCTTACTCAGTGAGGAAAGCAGCGGGAAACTACTTCACTAAATATTTCCCTAGTACGTCTCCTGAGTGACGCTTGGGCCACCTAACGGCTGTTGGCTGAGCTGTTGAAGTCCAAACCAGCCTCCAGGCTGAGCAGCTAATTTAACATAATACACTAGGCCTATAACGAAACATATTGTAGATACAATGTTCATGGTGTGGAAATTATTTGAAGAGGATAGAATACATTTGTGAGCCTCCGTGGCTCAGACGGCAGCGTGTCGGCCCCTCACCGCTGGATACCGTGGTTCAAATCCCGGTGACTCCATGTGAGATTTTTGCTGGACAAAGCGGAGGCGGGACAGGTTTTTCTCCGGGTACTCCGGTTTTCCCTGTCATCTTTCATTCCAGCAACACTCTCCATTCTCATTTCATAGCATCTATCAGTCATAAATAAATCACTTCACTTTGGGAGTAGCGACCCCATCGTACTAATAGCCTATATCTGCTTCATTCATTCCATCCCTGACCCGGTCAATGACTGGAAAACAGATTGTAGGTTTTCATTTTCAGAATACATTTGTATTGATTTAAGTTTATTTAGCGGCAAGGAAATGAATTTCTTAATGATTTCTGCAGAAGTTAATAACTAGGAAGGAAGACGGCTATCATATGGTATGCTGGTTGCACTAACAAAATATTTCAATTACGCTCTTTATAAGACACACTTGTAGCCGTAGAAGGACCTGTGGGTGAAGGACAACGAGGTGTGGTACCGGTCACATAATTCTTTATCCATTCCTTGCTTACACGGAAGGTTGAGATCATACTTAATTTCACTGAAGTGTTTATGTTATTTGAGTTAACAGTATTTTTGGGCAAAGGGTTTGTCTCTTAACAGTTTTCACGGAGTTTCTTTAACGGAGATGTCACCAATTCACTTTAAAGTTTCATTTATTATTTTATTGCCACTCCAAATGCTGTCTGTTCTGATAGACAAGGCGGGTGGGGGTGGGGTTGCCTCACAGGAATTCCTAAAAGTGTCTGGTCACATTTAACTATCTTCAATGTCATCGAACCTTGCGAACAGAGCTACTATGTCTAAACAAATCTGCCACTGAAGTCGGCGAAGATCTATTGGAATTTCGAAGTGTTACAGTATATCTTGAAATACGGCAAGAACGCCCTTCCAAAGCAAGTATCCTAGGTATAGGGTAAAGTGGGTTTTGTTTTCGAGAAGTGTAACGTCAAACGATGACAATGGATTGCAATGTTGATGTCATTTAAATGACGGAAAAAATGATGATGCTATCAGCATAAGCCATTTTACACATTTCTGAGCTGCGTGAACCTATTGACTACGGTTCTCCATCCTGGAGAGTTTTCAGGTCCTCTCAAAATCTACTATAAACGTAAACCAATGAACTTCTTAACTTAGCCGATCCATCTGTACGCTGTTATTTCCCGTAATCTTGTATCTTCAGTCATCCCTTGCATAAGGCATTCTTTGAAGATTTTCCCCATCTTTACTTGTGGCACGGGAAGAAAGACGATTGGGGATGTTAAGTAGCTTGATGATGGATACATTGGTTCCTTTCACAGTCCACGGAATACGCAACACCACATCTCAAGCACATAAATGCGTTGTTTGTCTCTAACCTTTAGTGTCCATCGTAGCTGACGTCTAGTTTCTATACTGGTGGGCTGTGCCTCTTCACGAACACTAACAATATAGTGCTTCGTTAATTGAAACGTTTCAATTTTATTTGCCGTGAGCTGATTGATTAATATTAAGAGGGTGAAAACAGCAGTGTATATAAAAAACTTGCTTCCCTGATTCAAAAGGAAAGGTCTTTCAAATGTCAACTAGATGTATAATGTGTACATGTGGTATCTAGACTGGCTACTTGTATTAAAGCGAGGTCATGCCGTGATGTTTTTGCCAAGTAGAGTAAATTATGCACCGTAGTTTACGTGCTACGAATGTTGTAGTGAAAGTTCGTCATGCATCCACTCGTTGAAGTTCCCAATCTGAAATGACTAAAATAGAAGTGATTTTACAAATTGAGTCAGTATATAGATTTACGTGACCGTTAAATTTGTGGTCATAAGTGAGCCGAAGTTTTTTTCTTAAAATGTCTTTCCTGTAACGGAGAAAATAAAGGCTTCAACAATGGTGAATTATAACGAGTTAAATATCTTGGTCAAGTATTCCATTTCAAGAATGATTAGACAAACAAATATATGGAATGGCTGTGTTCAGGTAAATCACTTGCCAAGACAATAGATTTGGAGGATGTCTGTAGGTGTTTCCTACCTAATGGATCTGATCAGAATACGAGAACAGACTCATTAAGCCTGATGGTACTTGGTTTTAGTAGTCTGAACAATAGAAATTCCGAAATATCAAATTCAATGAGCCATTTGGTTGTATCCTTCCTCACCTTCCAGGAGCCTCTTTATGTGGGTGGGAAGGACTGTGGGTGAATTCTTTCCTGTAGGTGGATAAAGTACCCACTCCAATGAAAATAAAGTGGAGATTCTTAATATGCAAATTCACTGAACAACAGGTACATGTACCGTTAAAGTGATCAAATCTTGTAAGAACTAAGGCATCAGTAAATAACATCGCAGTTACATTTCCAAGGCGAAACCTCGGATACTTTAAAAGAACATAGGATACTTGAAATATTTGACAGACCCATCTCTGCTTTTGATTACGGCAATAGTGTATCTGAATATCACATTCTCGTTTTAAATTGAGTGCCGCATAATTAGACGAATCAAGTTGCCGAATATTGCTGGCCTTTTTGAAATTTCTCATCGCAGTCGACCGACAATTAAGAATTCTCCATAAAGTAAGTTAAGATTTTCCGAGGTTGTAATTCACCAACATTGGAAATCTCGCCTGGTAGCAATGATAGTTAAGGCGTCAAGTCTATACGGTCTCTCACCGTGGTTAGCCGGTTAGAGTCCCGTTGGTGGAACAAAAATGTCACCATCAGAATGTTGGCCGGCAGGATAGAAGAAGTGGTGGTATACAATTTATAATCATTAGATTTCGTGCCAAAAGCCTGGATTCAATTCCAAGCCTTCCCGAAGTGTTGAAATGGAGTGAGGGCACATGACGCTGTTGATGGTGAGATATTCGTCCATCGGATAGGGACGTAAAATTTTGAGCAGACCCCCGGGTGTTATTAGACAGTTAAAGGCTATGTGCTGGCACCCGGTTTCACCCTCTCCCTACCTCATCATTATCATCATCGTCATCATCCCACATCCACATGTGCTGGCCGCTCATGGGCGAATATGTCGAATATGTCCGCTGACACTCCCGGCACTAAAATCCATAAAATAAATAAATAAATAAATAAATAAATAAATAAATAAATAAATAAATAAATAAATAAATAAATAAATAAATAAATAAACCTTGGAAGATATATTTCATCATCTATTTTTTCTACTCTTTTTAAACTCATTCTAATGCTTTTTAATTTTGACATTTACTTCTGTTACCGGCAGTGAATTTATCTTCATATTCATCCAACTAATCTTACGTACATTACGTGACTACTTCTCTACGAATTACTTATTATGAATTGTACTTGAAGGTGAGATAGGATGACTTTGATATAATCCGAAGCAATTTGTTATCATTTGTTCTCAAAGTTCCGGAAATCAAATGCTTGGAAGTTAACACTCCAGTTTTGCGTGGTTGTTCATCTTAACCGTGGGACCTCCTATGAAACGTTGAGTCCAGACCACAGGTATCTCACTTTACGTTTCAAAAATTCCATCTCAAATTGCCAGGATGCGAAGCATGATCATCTTGGGGATAAACCAGTGACGATAGCACTCAGGAGTTCCAAGGCTGAAATGAATAGTTGCTATGTGTTACTCATGTCGTCTAAAGTCCCTGTAATTTTTTTTTATTATTGCAGTCGCATGTATATCATACTGAAGGAAATTGTGTATCTGAAAATTACTATTTTGATAAATATTTGCCTGTCGGAAGAGAAATGTGTTCTGATAACAACTGTCAGGATGGAATAAATGTTAACGAGCAACCGGTGTCATTTCAATAGTGCCTCTTGCTGTCTGGAAATTCTTCTGCGGTAGCTGAAGGTTGTGGTGGGAGAAAGTGACAAGAGTAGTTGACTTTGCTTCTCAGATGGCTCTCTCTCTCTCTCTCTTTGACCTTCTGCATTGCGTGTTGGTTCGTTACCTCCGAAATTCCCATCCTGGGTTCTTCTTGGGATTTGTCGAGGTGAAGAGCATTCCTCACAAGAAGGCAATCAAGTCACACAAAGTGGAAGCTATAATAATACCCATGTTTGCATTAGGAATCCAACGGCGAGAAACTAACGAACGCACGGACACAAGAAAGACGACAGGCCCATAGTGAGGAAGTTTTGGGACAATAAGGAGGTCAAGGTGAAAAATACCAATGTCATACCGTGTAATTAGGGGCTGCCTGGCCGAGGCGGTAACGGCGTACTCAGTTTATCCGGAAGGGCATGGGTTCGAATCCCCATCAGGAAATCGTAAATTTTAAGAAACGAGATTTCCACTTCCGGAGGTGCACATGGCCCCTGAGGTTTGCTCAGCCTACAAAAAATGATTACCAGGTTAATTCCTGGGGGCAAAGGCGGCCGGGCGTAGGTCTAACCACTTTACTCCATCAAGTGCCGAGGTTACGGATAGTGTATGTCTTTACATTCCACCCCTCCAAGGGCATTTATGGCCTGTACGGAGATGACTTTACTTTTTATACCGTATAATTGTTCTATATGCTCCTTAGAGGGCTAAACGCATGTATATAATAATAATAATAATATGAAGAAGAAGGCGAAGAAGAAGTATGTTTGTTTGCTTGTTTGTTTGTTTGTTCGTCTAACCCTTGCCACATTTCTCTACGGGGTCGGGTATGAGGTGAGATGAATTTGTCGTGTGCGGGTTTTTACGACCGGATACCCTTCCTGACTTCAACCTCATCAAAGGAGTTAATGACATGAAATGAATGGCGTGATATATGATAGCGGGAAGGGAGGGGTGAAACATGGTGCCAGCACATAGCCTACTCCTGTCGAATAACACCAACGCATCTGCTGAAGACTTACCGTCTCCATCCGACGGACGAATCACCTTCACTCCATATGAGTACTGCGAAGAAGTTTGGAATTTAACCTGAACGCAATCTAGAGATTAGAAATGGTATACCATCACCTCCCATACCCTGCCGGCCTACATTCTGATGGTGAAAATGTTTTCGTACGACGGGACTCGAACTACGGTGTCAGACCATTTAGAGTTCAACTCCTTAACGATCATGGCCATCAGGTGGACTAATAATAATAATAATAATAATAATAATAATAATAATAATAATAATAATAATAATAATAATAATAATAATAATAATAATAATAATAATAATCTTCCACTACTTTTCCCACACATTGAAGGAGCGATGTGTTTCAAACACAATTTGTCCCAGTTGTATGGCTGGATGCCCTTCTGACGCCAACCCTGCAGTACTGTACAGGGAGCCACGTATCAAACGATTATGTCTTCCTATGGAATTGTCTGTGTATCTTCCCAGTCCCGTGGTTAGTCAGGGGCTTAAAGATCTTTTGCCGGGCTGAGTTGCTGAGGCTGTTGAGGCGCTGGCCTTCTGATCCCATCTTGGCAAGTTCGACCCTGGCTCAGTTTGGTGGTATTTAAAGATGCTCAAATACGTCAGCCTCGTGTCGGTAGATTTACTCTCATGTAAAATGAATCTAAATTCCTGCATCTCGGCGTCTCCGAAAACGTAAAACGTAAAACAAATTAGATTATTAAAGATCTTTTCTTTCTAATCTGCTATTCACCCAGTACGAAACCAAGAGGGGATATACAGCGCACAAAAGGCCGGAGGTTTGGCTAGCACTGATATACAGCAATAATTTGAAAAGTTGACCTTTTAATCTTCATATTAAATTAATTAAAACAAACATTCATTGAATCTGGGAAAATCCTATCTGAGTTTAGATTAGATGTATGCTCGGCAATATTCTCAGGCACAAGGCAGAGGAGTGGATTCCTATCATACAAAACAGACTTCTCTGTGATTCTCAACAAAATTGTACTGCGCTTCGTTTATCAAACCTGTTTCACAAGATTATAAAACGAGAAGTTGCCAGTACAGTCTCTCTGAAAATTAAATCAATTTCCATCTGTCAATTGTGGCAAAGGGAACAAGATAGCGCTGTAGGTTATTTGCTGGCTTTCCACTTGCATGACTACGGAAAACATGTTTTAACTACGTTCATTAGCACCTTTTAAGTCGTGATAAAATATTCTGATTTAAAGTCAGTGAAATGAAATCGCGTATGGCTTTTAGTGCCATGAGTGTCCGAGGACAAGTTCGTCTCGCCAGATGCAGGTCTCTTGATTTGCCCCCTGTAGGTGACCTGCGCGTCGTGATGAGGGTGAAATGATGATGAAGACGACACATACACCCAGCCCCCGTGCCAGCGAAATTAACCAATTAAGGTTAAAATTCCCGACCCTGCCGGGAAACGAACCCGGGTCCCCTGTGTCCAAATGCCAGCAAGCTAACCATTTAGCCATGGAGCCGGACATTTAAAGTCAGAGTTCATCTAACAGTTTCCTCCAGACTTAAAAAAATATGCCTGCCTAATAAAAAGTATCTAATTTCAAGTTAACTTTTAACCAACAAAGAATAATGTATTTAGTCATGGGACCTTCAGCTAAATGGTTAAAGAGTTTGGAATGTTTCTAAATTCTTTTCTGGTTATGAAACACAAATTAGTTGAAAATACTTCGCAACTAGGAAAGCTCTCTAATCCTCGAGTTAATTTCCTCAGAATTTCATTATAATGACATCTAATTGGTTACGAAAATATCGGTTATCTGTTGTTTGCTAAATGGAAATCAGAATCTTCCGTTGTTGACCAATAAGTATCAGTCTTTAATACTACATCGGAATTTATCTTTATTGCTGCTCCCCTGATGTCAGTTACCAAGCTAGTTAGTTCTTCTGCTTCGACTCCCAAGATAGCGGATTCAATACTGGCTGCATTGGAAAGCGTCTGTGAGGGATTAAATACGATAACACTACGACGTTGGTTACGTTAATGAACTCCAGCAGGACAATTCCGGCAATCTAGCACCTCTCAGCTCTTTCAGACTCGAGGGTAACATATGTTTCTTTTTCATGCTAGAATATAATGACAAATTACAGGGAAAATATCATAAGAAATTTAACAGAGTAGTTTTACAGAAATGTACGACGTACAGATTTGCGTGATGCGGGCCATAATTGTTAATTTTCTCAACATCTCTGCCTTTATAACGGATTGAATTTTATCTGTAATCACACACAATTTTAATTTTAAAAACATAAATTGTTTTACGTCACACCGTCATAGCACCGTCTTATGGCGACGATGGACCAGGAGAGGTTTAGGAGTCAGAAGGAAGAGGCCGTGGTCTTAATTACGGTACAACCCCAGGATTTTCCCGGTGTGTAAATGAGAAACCATTGAAAAACATCTTTAGGACTGCCGACAGTGGTGTTCGAACTCACTATCTCCCGAATACTGGAAACTGGCCGCCCTTAAGCGACTGAAGCTATCGAGTTCAGTGTAAAAATTAAATTATGCATTGCTTAATTCCTTCGTTTTAAGGGTGGTATACAGCTTCACTTAATAAGATTTTCTAAAAGAGTTTAGCTCTTTTAAAAGCTTAAATACAATCTGATTATGTAGTAACTTCAACAATTAAATTACACTTTGAATGTTCTACTCGATAGGGAGAGATACACACAGTAACTTCAAAACTAAGTGCTTCAGGTTCTGAGAGAAAATTGAAACATTAACTAGTAAAAACAGAGAGAGTGAAGGCTAATGAATGTGTGGTGCAAGTATGCACTGTTTAGTAGAAAATATTAAGTTAGGAGGAAATACGTTCCTGACATACACAAATGTATGGACATGGTCTGAAATGCCTGAGGTCTATATCAATTGAGAGGACGTTTAATGAATAATATTATTACAGTAAACATATTCAAGGATCTCACTACAACTTGTAACTCGGTAATGAGATTTAGAACGCATTAAGCAACACTGGATAGTAGAGAGACCCCCCTCTTGTTCTCGGTAGTTCTACCGTTCCTAGTCGTCGACCTCAATGCCTTTACTGGAGCCAACCTGTCTGCGACAGCAAGGACGCGTCAGCTGTGGTTTACCATCACCTCATACACTCCACATACGGTATTATTGTTCACGCTTGGAGGACATTCGAACGCACAGGTGCGTAGCAATAGTCTGCGTTTACAGGCATTCAAATGTATGACAAACAGACTAACCTAGATTGACTATTCACTACTCCCAGATTATGATACTTCTGCCTCTTCCCTCTTCTTCTTCTTCTTCTTCTTCTCCTCCTCCTTCTTCTTCTTATTTAGGACAACAGACGTCAAGTTGTATAGAATTTACTCACAATTTGTTTCGGTTTCAATTCCCGGTTCTGCCAAAGATGTAATGTATTTTTATGGTAAAGGAAGAGAGGAGAAGGTAAGAGTGGAAAAGACTTGCCATGACAGATCATCGAACTGCAATCCCTTCAGTCAAGAATCCATCCCTTCTCCCAGACCGTCACGGCTATTTTTTGCAGCTGAAATTGCATTCCCGGGATAGTCATATAATAATAATAATAATAATAATAATAATAATAATAATAATAATAATAATAATAATAATAATAATAATAATAATAATAATAATAATAATAATAATAATAATAATAATAATAATAATAATATTTTCACACAATTTGGATGGATAACAGTATATTGACAAAACGAGTGTTTAACCATGTTTAAAAGAGCAAGAATGGGAACCAGTGGATCCAAGGAGTAAAAGAAGAGATATGACAGAGATTGGAATAACAGGCGATGCAATACAAGACAGAACAACTTTCAGAAGATTGATACAAAATTTCAAGGCTTTCCAGGAGAATGAAAAGAGGAAATGTTATAATAACATCTGGACACAAGAGAGGAGGAAACAGCAAAGTGAAAGGATGAAGAATTATTGGAAGTCAAGAAAAGAAGGATTAAGATGAATGCACAGGGTTACTTTCTGTGGTCCTTAGATGGCCAAAATCTAAGAAAGAAAAGAATAATAATATTTCAGGCCAGTGGTACCTTAAAATGCTCAAATCCATCTGCCTCGTTTAGGTAGAGTTACTGAAACGTAACAATACACGTCAAGTAATCTAGAAATTAACCACAATTTGTTTCGTATTCAATTCCCGGTTCTGTCAAAAATGTAATAATTGTTATGGTAAAAAAAGGAGAACAAATTGGAATTGAAGGTAAAATGCAAATGGGGCAACATTCCAGCATTTCAAAGTCTCCGAGAACCGTAAAGAACGTAATTAGTGTGACCTAAAAACATTAACATGAATTAAATTAATAGTAATGATAATAATTTGATATTGGGAAGCTAGCAGCCATTTCTTGAATGAAATTATACCTGATGTGAAATGTTCTTACACAATGGCCGACAACGACTCCTTCCCTTAAAAATTCGGGACATGAGAGTAAAAATGCGGTGTTTTCTTGATACCAATTGATGATCTTCTTCTTAGTGGGTCCGAACCCTCTATCTGGTGAATTCAAGATTACTGCTATGTTACTCACGATGTTGACAGGTTACTCTGCCGGATTACCTTACATGGCAATACATTCTGAACACCTTGACCTGTAATCTTGATCGGAATAGACAAGTATTTCTATGAACATGTAGTGACACACACGTACACATAAAATAGGATGTAATCACCTAGATGAGCGGCAGGGAAGTGTGGTCATATAGCAAGCATTTGGAAGAGAAAATTGCTTCCAATAGAAAGGAAACTCAATTAGTAGTTAATTTGAAGGTCATGTCATGAACTATGAGGCCATGCAAGGTCATCATAAACTGACATTTGGAGAATGAATTGTCACCATAGACTATTTAGTGCACAGGCGTGTTCTGACCCTTTAAGGTTGCATACGACTTCTTCCATTTATCATTTTCGTCTTACACTTTGCATCGAGGGATGCCCGAGGTTTTAAACTCAGAGAAATTAGAGGTCAAAGTGTGTAATTTGACGATAGATTGCTCCGAGAGCATACACAGCCTTCACATCTTATATCTTTGCCAATGTACCGGATGTGGTAACCTATTTACCGTGTTAAGTATCAGGCCACCACACTTGTGACCCCCCTGCGGTAAGAACACATGGTCAGTTCTTCAAGGTATCAGTGATATTTATGAGTTCTAGATAGTTATACCGGACAGTAAAGCGTTGTAATGAAGGGAAATTCAACGCCGCATTGGTATCATTAAGTAGTTAACTATTGCAGCTGTTTAACTTAGACAAGAGAACTAATGAAGTTAAAATGTCGAGTTATTGATTTCAATTGCGCGAGGATAAACGGCTATGATCGCATTGATTTTGATATATAGTACAGATTTGTAGTTTTATGTTCTAATTTTTTTGGCCCGTGTTATTTATTACATGAACTTAAACAAATCTCTGAAGCACATCAGTTCCCAAAGACGCGATCTAAGTAATTTGGTACCACTTATCTATCCATTCAGCCAGGCATCTGGGGGATACGTCACTGCCCTTAAGTACACACAAATAATCACCCACCTTTTGCAGGCGTTCCGTTTTACTCAGGTCCTACTAGATGACAAAGTAAACTGGATCTCCCTTGGGCGTTTATGGCTGATTTAAAGAAAATGAATTTTGTCGCGCGAACCCCAAATCATCACCAGAGATCTTTTACACACCAACACCTTACGCAATGGAGTGTCGGATAGATTTTCTCCCACCTTTAAAACTTCGGTGACCTCTACCAGGTTTGAACCTACGACCTTGGGATCAGGAGGCCGAGATTCTACGACTGATCCACGAAGTTACCTGGTACGGAGTAACACTGAGAACAATGCTGAGAAGCAGAGTAATCCGAAACAAAATATATATGCATTTAATTACAATCCAAATCACTGTGGTTCGATTGTTAAATTTCATTTTGGATATTTTTTGTATTCCTCAGCGTAACAGTATTTACTTCTGAAACTTATGTGTCTGTCTCTGACTGTTCCAGGTGCCGTTTTTCTCATGCTGATGGGCGTCCTAGCCATCGGTACTGGCAGTTTTATTCTCCTTGCCGATCCCTATGACATGCTTCTAAAGTGGGTAAGTAGGTTATGATTCAAGGCTCCTTTGCATGTTGAATATTAAGTGAAATTTTCCAAAAATTCACTTATTATGTATAGTATACGAAGAAAGTAGCCTAACGACAAATATCAGGAATGCAGTGCATACAGAAATAATTTCTTCGAAGGAGCATTAAGTATTCTTCGAACATCATGTTACATGAAAGAAATTTTAACGAGAGAGCGATAGACAACGAATACCTTTTGAGAGGAATATTGACATTTATACTTTTTCATATCGAAATACCTGGTATCATGATTTCACATAGTATCGCATGACATTATTTTCTAATATTCAATGTCCCAAATATGGCTCAAATTCATACCAATCATCACTTTGAATTAAATATGCTTATTAGTCACGAATATTCCCTACATATTATCGGCCACCATCATCATTAATTCGAACTAATTCAGAAATATATTCTTAAATTTTGTATCTTATTTCCGGAAGGATAAAACTGAGTCAGCTTTGTTTCGAGTTCTATTCTGATTTAAGAAAATATTGGAAACTCTACGCTAAATGTTTTGAATTTGAATGACACAAATATTTCACATTGTACTCATTAATTAAAAAATTCCCGCTATGTCCTGATCAATAGGCATAATGTAGGCCTCAATTCTTTTAAATTCTGATTATATTTAGCAGGCATTTTTCAAAAATATCAATGAGCAAAGTGTGATCATACAAGCCTGCTATTCGTATGGTGATCTTGAAGATACGATGAAAAATTTGTACATGTCTTAAGTTATACGAGGCATTAATGTGCTTTGGTAGAGGTGGAACGTCAACATTAAATTACTATTTTTCGTGAAAAGAATATACCTTTGGAAACATTGATAATTATTATAAGTTGCATACTATTGAGAAATATAATCAAGAGGATAGTAAAAAAAAGGCTAGGGTGAAGGCATCTTTCAGAATGACATAGTTAGAAAAATATTTCGATTGGGAATTTTTAAACATGTCATGTTATAAAAAAATATAAAACGCAAGCAAAATCAGTTTGATTTTAAAAAATCATAAACTTATTAATCTACTATATTCTTATTATAATTATCCAAGATATTTTGAGGAAAGTCTCAAGCCTCATACGTTTGTAAGCGAAGTTTCATGAATTTAAATTTACCCACTTGTTATGAAATGAAGGAATGTGTTTGAGAAATATAACATTCTATATTCCAGAAACTCACGCTGTCTGATGGAGGAGAAACGTACGAGATCTGGAGGAAACCTTCTGCGGACCTTGTATTGAGAGTGTACCTCTTTAACATCACTAACAAGGATGAGTTCCTCAGTGGAAAGGAAAAGCTGAAAGTTCAAGAAGTGGGGCCGTACGTGTACAGGTAAGAATTCCTTCACCTTTTTCTTTCATTTGGGCATATCATGGCCCTGGATGCTATGGTGTGATATGGGCAATAATTTGTTAAGTAGGGTATTGCTAGGAATTAACTCATTTCACATATGGTTATCAGTGTTAGCCTTTGTGTCAATATCAGGTATTCCATAAGGATTTCATTTAATGTGTTCCTCCCTCAATAAATAACTTTTAAAATTCTGAAAAAAACTTCCGTTTTTATTTGAGTATTAAAAGGGAAGGATAATTATCACTGTAAATTTTGAGGCACAGACGATGATGGATGAGACGTAACACATTATGTATCTTCTTAATTGTACGTACTGGTACTAAGATTCTTGGAGATCAGTAAACATACCCTATAACACAGATCCACGATATGATTTGATATCGGTGAAGAGGTGAAACATGGGTTATAAAAATATTATGCACCTTATGACATTGTAGAACATCGATTGCTCTTGCAGAGATTTATCAACTAATTAAGGACTACCAACTTATTCAGAACTTTCTTCAGAGCAGGTGTTCCTTTGTTACTCATCAAGGCAAGAACAGCAGTTGGAGGACAAGGAAGAATGGGCCCCACAAGGAGCTGTGTTAGCACTTAGATTTATAAAATTTGTATTACCGACCATCTCATACTGGAATTCATACAGCCCTTCATATACGCCGATGATACTCTCTAGCAGTTTAGAGAAGGTTTTCAAGGAAGTAGAAGATAAATTTGAAAATGGCCTCAAACTTGCACTGTACTACGACAGAAATCCCCTGGAACAATCGCTTCCAAAACTCAAACGCCTTTAATTTACGCAATAAGGAAGCTAATAGGAAACTGAATATATAGTGGTGCAATGAAACGTTTCTGCATAGTTCAATAGAAAAACTCTCACTGTCCACTGTTACAAGGTAAAGCAAACGATGCACACATTGTTAGTATGATAGTATGTACTGGATGATGTGCTCAGCCACCTCCTCTCAGGACATTTGCTCTGGGACTGTGATATTCAGAGGGAGAATACCCAGCGCCTGTGTGGAATGTATCTTGTTGTACACAACTAATAGATACGGCCCCAACGAAAGACCCAGATTTTTAACTGGATACCTGCCACCTGCTACAACAAGCGAACTCTGTTTAATATTACGCATAGCTCCAGCTCACATCCGTAGGTATGTGGCTGCTAATGTAGAAAGAACGAAACAGCAAATCGACGCTCGTCACCCACATTATGGACAAAAATCTGCTTCTCATAGACTTCGGTCACGTAACAGGTTCCTCAAAAGAACTATATATTGTATTGCTCTCCAGAAAATGCAAAGCTTGCAAGGTGGAAGGAGAAACTACATCTGCCACTGCTTCAGTTAAAGGACAAACTGCCTCCTGGTTGTGACTTGCCGCCCACCACCTGGACGTCTCTCCATTTAGCTGTTGGTATATCCAGATGCGAGGATAACGCAATGAAATAAAGACTCCATCGTGAATCGGGAGGCATCTTTTATGAGTGTGGATACACTCAGAATCAGGAACATCTGCTAGTCTGCCCAAACATTAGTCAGGTATGCACCAAAAATGATTTAAAGGTTACCAATACCAGAGATGTCCTCCCTGAAGTTCTGAAAGAATCGTGTTTGATCCGTACACAGATATGAATGAATGCATTATATGTAAATACTGTATATAGAATTGGAGCTTATTATTCCATTTTAGACAATTTTTCCTTCCTGAAGAGATTCACATTTTAAATGTTGCATATCCTACCTAAAACTTTTTATTATTGAGCTACAAAACGGTGCGCCAACACAATGATCGTTGTCCTATATGATATACATTTATATGTTTACTTAATTGCTTCCCAATTTATGGGTGGCCATACGATTCAAGTCCTTGCGTACGTATTCTCACTGGACGTTTTAGCTCTGGTTTTAAGTGCTGTATAATTTTATTTAATTATGTACTAATATGTAGAATATAAGAAGAAATACAGTGGGACGTACGAGAGGTAGTAAAATTAAGGTAGCGTAATAGAAGGAAAGATCAAGTTTCATATTTGAAGAAATAGCATTAAGGAGGATGTGAATGAGAGTTTTTGAGTGGGGAATTGAGAACACACAAAATATGTGCCAATGTGCCATTATATTTTAAAGTACAAATGTTACTAAAATTTCGTGAAATCTAAGATGTGTTTTTAATTAATTGAAATTTGAACATCATTTTCTACTTGAATATCAAATATATAAATTCCTTCTTTTTTCTTGTTTCTTTTAAAACACACCCATACAGATGGGTATTATGGTGACGATTAATAGGATAGGACAAGGACTGGGAAGGAAGCGACCGTGTCCTTAATTAAGGTACAGCCCTAGCTGCATCGGGAACCTATACGCTATGCAACAGGATTAGTAAATATGAAATCACCATAAAATTTTAATTTTTTAAAATTCAGCAAACAATACAGTTATTGAATGTCACTTCTAAGCAATAAATAACTTAAATCGATGCTCTTAGTTTCAAAATTATAAAAGATATATCATTTGTCGTTCTTAAAATAGGTTGTTCCGAGTGAATATTTTACCACAATATTTCCAGTTAAGTTATGGTTTACCTATTCCAACAACAGACCCAATATAGCTAGAGACGCAACTGCAGGGTATTACGGGCAGACTGAAAAGCAATAATTATATGATTCACCATCACCACCATTACAGAGATAATTAGATTTACATAGTTATGTGGGACTAATGATCAAAGGTCTGCCATTATTCCATGCTGAATTAACACCATCTATACTCTACCAGGTATATTCAAGTTATACACTACTGAGCATGTCTTAAACATAACGGCATAAATAACTACAATATTACCTCAAAGAGGAGCTCTAATGGGATTTATCAGTCTTTGTAACAAAAATGATGTCAGGTAATAGTTGTTGTCGTTCTGTGCATGATATACCCATTTAATATTCCTAATTCTTTATTGTTTCTTTCCACAATATCCTACTAATATTCTATGTGTAAGCATCTTCATTAAAATAATAGATGTACTCCGGCCTTCAACATAAACTGTTTTCTGTTTCAGAGAGAATCTGGAACATGCTAATGTAACCTTCAATGACAATGGGACACTAAATTCTATTCCGAAGCATCCTTTAGTTTGGGCGCCAGAGTTAAGCAATGGTACTGAGGAAGATCTGCTCATTCTTCCCAATATTGCACTGTTGGTGAGTTCCCTATTATATTACAGTGGAATTTCCTAAAGTGTAATAAATCAACATTGGTCTCTGTTCTGTCCAGAAAGAAGAAAGAGAGTTTCTAGAACATGTCATCCCCATCTTGATAGATTATTCAGACTAAGGATTTAGAAATTTAAGTCAGCAGGCTCATCAATCTGTCTTTTATGAATAAACAAACGGAAATTGTCTATTTTTATTAGCCGTTCCTTTCTGCTATCATAAAATATAGGATGATTTCCTGTCTGCCTATGCATTCTTTCTGCTGTTAAAAGTGTTGGACTACAAATGTTTATTGTGTGATCCGTTGGCGCAATTTGGAATACAACGAATGCAGGTGGCTGACTTAGAGAATCAATGAGTAAACTCTAATAAGATTCAAATAAAATCGTTCTTTAACTGGTGGTATCTGAAGCTCTTACAACACGTTCTGTGGCAGGATGACAGTGTTTCAAAAGCCTCAGAAGGGTTGCTTGGCT